>NW_012087610.1:0-2564 GCF_000956235.1 Wasmannia auropunctata | reverse complement strand
CGTGTGCTCTTCCGATCTATAAACAAATACTATAAAGAACCAACAGTAACAGTTACGCAGTCGCACATGATTGAATAATGAAACTTTTCAATAATTATGTATTTTTTCGAGAGTATTGCTTATGATCTTAATTTTTAAATATTACTGTATTTTTGTATTAATTCATGTGTACATAGAATCCTATATCGGATTTTACATATAAATATACAAAATATACAGAATCTAAAAAAACCATATCAATTCCAAGTAGAATTAATTAGAAGTAGACTGTTTAAAATCTCAGTTATAATTAGACACAAATATACATATACAAGGTATTCGATTTAAGTCTGGACTACTCGAAATATAATATACTATATGAATATTATATAAATTATATATAGTATTCGTAGTATAATATTATACCACATAAATATATCTATATCTATTATATAGATTTTTATATGGAATTTTATACACCATCTGGATTCTCAGATGGATTTTCATAAATCATCTGGATTCCCAGATGGATTTTCATACACCATGTAGATACCCAGATGGATTTTCATACACCATGTGGATTTCCACATGGATTCCTATACACTATATGGATTCCCATATAGGATTTTTAATATCCTATATGGATTCCTAGGCATTCCCATGGATTCCCATGGTTTTTTTCAACAGAAAAGTCATGTATATGGACTAGATTTTCATAAAAACTGAAATCTACATTTGTCACCATTTGCCCCACCCTATATAGATATAACAAGTGTAGTGACAATTACAAAATACATATATAATTCTTAACTTCTATTCGATCTTTCTTTTGACATTTTGATTAGATAAGGTAATTTATATTAATTTCTATACTCTGTCATATATATATGTAATTACTACTATTATTTATTAATAAAAATATATATATATGTATATATAAGAATATATATTTATGTATATTTATATATAAATTAAAATTACTAAAAAAATATTGTTGAAAGCTAAGTGCGTGGGCAAATAATATTAATATTATTTGCTCACGCACTTATAGCTTTCAACAATATTTTTTTTAAATTTTAATTTATACAATAAATATACATATATATATATTCTTTATTTTAGTAAAAAATTTAAGAAGACGGATTATAAAATAAAAAGAATTATACATGTTTAAAAATCCATTTATCGTAAAAAATAAGAAAATAAAGATGAAATAAAAAACAAAACAAATCTTTGACTGCTTTTTGCAAAACTAAAGTAATATTTCTTACAATTAGTTACACAAAGATAATAGAGGAAAAACATAAAATTATTTAGAAATTAAATTATATTTTAAAGATAAATGTCCAATTTCATCAGTCTAGCATAACAAGCATCAACAAACTAATTGTAAACTAGTATTTCTAATTGAAAATCACATTTATTCTGGATATTTCCTTATGACTAATCTCATATTATTCCAAATGAATTAGAAAAATCATTCAAATATAAAAAAGCTTTTTGACTTGTCATTAATTAGGCCACTAAAAATTATTATTATTTGCTCCAGGAGCTGCGTTTTCAAATTTTTTTTAAAACTTTACTCAGAGAAATAAAATTAATATATAAGCATAGAAATCATATTAAAATAGAAAAAAAGGTACCGTATGACATAGAATAGATTAAATATATCTTATTTAACGATTCAGCAATTAAGAAAATATAACTTAAAATTCCAAAAACAGATCCAGGTTTTATCTTATTTCACGAATGCAAAATTTTAGACTTTTCTGCTAACTATATTTGGCTTTTGGTTTTTACTGTTTTTCAGAAGATAATTAGATGCTTGAAAACTATCTTTCTATTAACGAGTAATGGTAAAATAAACGCGGCAAAGAGGAGAAATTTAAAGTAACACTACTCGCCACCTGTTACTACTTGACCTCCTTCCCCTTTCCTTATATAATTGTCAAATAATTATCGCTCCATGTAATAGTTTCGTATAAACGTTTCTTCGTTTTTTTGCATTCCGCACGATAAGGACGTGGAAATTAGGCAATACATACAAACGCGTGTCTATTCCAATGTACTATTTAAATTGCAAAGTGTTACGAGCCTGCGAAGCTACGTAATGTTAAAAATCAAAATAAATCGACAACTGTTCACGTGCAAAATACTTTATTTATTTCTGAACAGTTTACAATGCAAGGTGTTTTTACTACGAGAGACGACATAGAACTGACTATTCTTAATCAAGAGGGATCTTTGCTTGAGGTACAAAAGGTGAAGTTTTTAACGAGTAACCAATAACGTTATACGTTTTAGTACTGGATGAGCAGATTGGATAGGACTTTAGAAAACGGTTAAGGATGTCTGGATGAATTTATGGCACATTTGTAGTATATTTTCGAAGGACCATAATAAAATCGAAAGTGTCAACTGAGACCAAGATGAAATAAATCGCGATAAAGGGTATAAGCGGATATTGCTTAAGTTTATTAGGATATATTATAGGCTCGAGAAATCGTCTCGCGTAAACAACAAAAAAAGGAAAAGAGAAACTAAGAGAAAAAGGTTTCTAAAATCGGTAAGTGACGCGGCACGTA
>NW_012087609.1:0-511 GCF_000956235.1 Wasmannia auropunctata | reverse complement strand
TCATGGTTTATGCATCGAAGAAGGTCATTATACAAGTATGTGTAGAGAAGGAACATCTAGCACTTGGATTGAAATTGATGACGCAACAGTTACAAAAAAACAATGGCCTAAAGGTGCTAAAAATATTTATATTTTATTTTTACAAAAAATGTCTAATAAACATATATATTAAGCAACATATTGCATTAATGCAAATATCATATTTAAATATATCCAACAATGTATGCAGTTAGCCCAATATGAAGCAAAAAGTGAAAAAAATCAATAACAGCAAACCAAGTATGAGGTATTTTAGAAAATGCCGTCACAATGATAAAAACCAAAAATTCTACGCGAAAAAAGTTAGGGATGACCTCGTGAGGGGGTGCGTTTTAGGGCTAGGAAGTTGTTTTTCGTAATTTCCGGCGAAAGTTTACCTCCAATCGAAAAATGTTATATGGAGATGTTGTAGATATTAAAAAGATCTACAACTTTTGTAGATATGATTTTTCACATAATCTCAAAGTTTTCG
>NW_012087608.1:0-360 GCF_000956235.1 Wasmannia auropunctata | reverse complement strand
AAAATATCGGGCCATGATTGAAGTTAGATATTAGTACTTATAGTATTTTCGATATTTAAGTAATTTTCAGTTGTGTAGACAGTGTGCTGAAAACTGTCGGACCTGTAACGCAATCACAAAATTGAATTGAAATAATATCTTAATTAAATTAATAGCCAATCCGATAATAATGGTACAAGCATCTTAAAAATCTGAAAAGAATTTGTGAAAAATATTAAGTCTGCCAGGTTAGAATCCTGGCTGAGGCTGCAGAGTATAAATATTTTTCGCAATCAGTAATTCTTTGCAGATTTTTAAGATACTCATAACATTATTTTCGGATTTACTAACAATTTAAATGAGATTATTTTAGTTTATGTG
>NW_012087607.1:13085-13519 GCF_000956235.1 Wasmannia auropunctata | reverse complement strand
GACAGCGAAGGGAAAAGTTTAAACTTTATTTTAATACCAATTTTATATTTTTAGCTTTATTGGTTTAGGAAATATGGAATTTCAAAAGTTGCCGTCCTCGAATTGGACCAAATACGTACATATAGGTGTTTGTTGATGGTACCTTTTAAGAACATTCGCTTTATACCGGGTGACTTTCCCTTTGGAATTTTCTAAGGTTCTTGTTAAAAGAGTAACGAGATTTTATGTTCCATAAAAGTGTTTTGGCATCGCTCAGGCTACTGAATAAGCTATTAATATGATATTATTAATCATTTATTTAAGAATTCTTATAAAGGTGATTTGAGAATGTACATAATTCTTGAGTAAGTATTTTTTAATAATAAGATTACGTTTTCTAATGTTTATATGAAGTTATACTTGTTTTATCGCTAAATGTTAGTTTTCTTTTTATA
>NW_012087607.1:0-617 GCF_000956235.1 Wasmannia auropunctata | reverse complement strand
AGTAACGTTTATACTTGCGTGCCCTCGGGTGATTCTTGCGGCTGTGGTGTGATTAGGCGCACTCGGGGGCGTTCGTTCAGCGTTACGCCTGTTCGCTGCGCCCGATCCCGGTTTCCCGAATTTTCTTGGACTCTATCTCGTTGTATATTATCAGCGATTCTATTCTCTCTATTAAAAGGGCGATTTCCCTGGTTCATCAAATTATTATTATAGTCTCTTTCGACACTGTTCGAGACTATGTCCAGGAATTTTGCAATATCGACAAATTAATCCAGCGTTACGTGGAGTAGGGAAATTTGGACGATTTATGCGGTTGTTAACAAAATTTAAATTTCGCATATTATTTATTGGATTTCGATTTAACATCCGCGGTTGCAAGGCTCTACATTCAGCGCGCACATGTCCAGGATTTTTACAAAATAAACAGACTTTAGGTTGCCAATTTACATGAGATATTTGCGCAAGCAGATTAACAGTACTGCACGAATACGTATTATGGCCGTATCCAAGACAATTATTACAACGAATAGATTGCATAAGGCCCTCCGTGATCCTCATGCATTGCATGTGTTCGTTATATTCAGTTTCTGCTTTTATCGCGGTTTCTATAGCATTGT
>NW_012087606.1:0-636 GCF_000956235.1 Wasmannia auropunctata | reverse complement strand
TTATTTATTGTATTTTTTATTGTATTTTTTTGACATATTGTAATTTATAAACGATGTTGCGTAGAACAAATACAAAGGTCGTGCACGACATGCGAGACGATACGGACGGCTCACACACACCCTCATACACACACACATATGCACGTATACGTATGTGCATAGGTGTACATATACTCATATATATATATATATATATATATGTATATTATCGTTATGCGGAGTGACAAAAACGATCTCCAGCATATGCAAGCAATTAGGGATTCGGCGCCGGTGATCTTAGAACTTTCTACCGCCACGTCGAGACATTGAGTCACAAAGGAGATTCCGACTCGTTATCGGCCGGCTCTGAGCCGTTGCGTCGTCAAAGGATCTCTGACGCATTTGTTTACTTGCCAAGAGGTCTACGGCTTTATGACCATCCAAGGCCGTTCGGTGAAATCGCAGGGCATACTGGAAGGGATAAGGGCGGTTATGATCTTGGGAGATCGGGCGTCGAGCCTCACTCTAGTTCGACACGCGGATCCGGAAGCATCTTCGGCCGAGTGAATCCGGTATCCGACGAGTCGGTCTCATTTAGAAACTACATTCAATACAAACTATATTATACGAAATCGTAGTGTGTTCGAGCCTAGCGCG
>NW_012087605.1:0-428 GCF_000956235.1 Wasmannia auropunctata | reverse complement strand
CACTGAAACCTTTAAAATAAAATTGTTATATTTCAAATAAAAGATATATTTAAAAACAAGAATTTATAATTTTATTTTTAAATATATCTTTTATTTGAAATATAACAATTTTATTTCAAAGGTTTCAGTGCGTGTGTGTGTGTGTGTGTTGTTTCCTTCTTCTAAAATCCCAAATTTTATTCTTAATATAAGCTAAATAAGTGAAAACGATATATATATTGTATACAGGGTGATTCAGAACAACCCCTCGTCCTTGAAAAGACGTATTCTTGACTCAATTCTAAGACGATTTTTCCTTTACAAAAATTTTGTCCGAAGCTTAGTTTTCAAATTATAACGAGAAATAGTTAGCAAATTACGGGCCGTGTACGGATGGTAGACAGGAGCGGCGCAACTTACTGTCCGCCGGCAGGCGATACGCGGGACCA
>NW_012087604.1:0-368 GCF_000956235.1 Wasmannia auropunctata | reverse complement strand
TGAATATCTTATTGTTAGTCCATGTTAATCAAGACTGATTACTTCAGATCGTCGTATTGTTTTTTTTTTTATTACGATCTACTTATGCTGCAAAGAATTTTTTATTGGTCAATTAGTAAAATTTTTCTAATCGGTCAAAAAGACTTCGAAGAATTTGTCAAGTGGACCGCATCCCCTGTAGCCACTCAATCGCTCGCTTTCCCGGAAACAGCATCTTATTCTGCCACGCGGAAAAAGTTGAATCGAGTTAAACTTTTATGCGCAATAAACGTTGAATACCATGTCTTTGTTGGCGCCTTTTACTTCCTAGAAACATCAGAATAATAAACTTCCTCTGCATCGTTGGTAGAGTCATAACTTGTAACATT
>NW_012087603.1:0-771 GCF_000956235.1 Wasmannia auropunctata | reverse complement strand
AACCGAGAATGAAACTGAAAATGAGTCGACTACTTCAGGTCAATTCCAGAATCATTGAACGACTGCAAAAAGAGTTACAAAAGTCAGAAAGATTGAGAGTTACAATGAAGAAGAAGCACAAACGTCTACAAAGAGAATACAGGACAAAAATTAGAAAATTACAAGAAGTAAGTATTCAAAAACATGTTTCGAGTGCATTAAAAAATCTCTTAAATAATGATCAAATAAAAAAGTTGGGGTGTGAGTATAAAAAAATGCCAAAATGGTGCGATTCCACTTTAGTCAAAGTCATCAATTAAAGTTATCAATTAGAGTTTTCATGCATAAATAATTAAATAAATTATAATTCATGGTTATTTAAAACATATACTAATAATAAATATAAGTTAATATGTCAAGTACAAATTGCAATAAAGTATAATGTTACACAAATCGATTTGAACTATTTATTTTCATTTCAATTTGTCTCTTTTGCGATATATATATTTCGAAAATTTATGTTTTTTAATAATAGGTTTAACAGATTTTTTTTCACTTTTATCTAATATATACACATATATATTTTTTTGTTTTATTGTTTTAATTATTATTTATAACCGACTGTATATTCAGCACTGCTAACTTTACGGTCCACACTATTCAGAATTATTATTCGTGTATTTTGTTCTAAATTTTTTAAGATGGATACTCTTAATAGTTTCAATCCCAGTGCGTAATAAATTTTTCATTCATTCTGTCGTTTATATTTAAGAGTATTAAATTTGAAAATGA
>NW_012087602.1:0-942 GCF_000956235.1 Wasmannia auropunctata | reverse complement strand
TTCTCTTTAAAATATGTTTTTAAACACAAAAATCTAAGAGACACGTATTTTTTTATATGTGCGGAATCTCAGGTTTAAGGGGTGAAACACCCTTTTGAAAAAAAATTGTTTTTTTCTTTTGTGGCTAATATCGTCGAAAATATAAAAGATAGAAAAAAATGTTTTAAACAAAAGTTGTACGGTTTGAAGAGTACTTTTAAAGTTGTAAAGAAAAAGAAATTTTTTAATTTTTTATTTAACAAAATATCCCTATCACTTTAAATTTTTTTTAATTTAAAAAATTTTTTTCTCTACCAAATTAAAGGTTATTTTTTTCTGAATTTAACCATATATGATGAAATTAAATTATAAAATATCATTTTCGAGAATTAATTATAAATCCCTCCGTATATACACTATCTGTGCTCATGTGTATAATTTTTATCAAAACAATAAGATATGTATATTAATCAATGAATAACAAAATCGACATGATTGATATTCTTAACATTACAAATTATAATAAGAATAATAATGATAAGAGGTTATAATAAATATATTAAGAGTTACAATATTTTTTATTTCTCCTTGATAATAATAAAACTTATTTTTTATTTAACTCTGTACATTATTTCTTCATAACATCTTAAGATTACTCTCTTAAAGTTGTTTCCATTCTACACTTTCACATCTTATTTATTTGTGGTTTACATAATTTCTGAACTTAATAAAAAATTAATTTTTAATTATTAAACATTAAGAAATTAATAATAAATTAATTTTTTAATGTTTAGATAATAAATTTATATTTTGTATCATTCACTCATTATATTCATTATAATAATGATAATCATATTACAATATTGATAATGACAATTGCACCATGAACATCTTATTATATATAAGAACTCATTATGTTTAAAACATTTCTTCGTCGATTATCAAGATCGGAAGAGCACACGT
>NW_012087601.1:0-430 GCF_000956235.1 Wasmannia auropunctata | reverse complement strand
TTAAGGGGGAACACCACTGTGACGAATTTAAAAAATCGATTTTTTTCTTGCATTTTTGTAATGTTTGAGGTCTTAAAAATATGTCCTTAAAATATTATGTTGAAATTCACAATGGAACTATAGTAAATATGTAATAAAATAGCACGTGTTCAGATATATACGCCCGGCCGCGTTGGGAGAACACCACCTGTGTGAAGTTAGCCCCCCAATATTAAAAAATCTAAAATTTTCTTGTGGCATATGTTTGCCCATCGTTTGCCCACCAATGCCCCGTTTGAATTTTTGTTTGCTCCCCTCTAGTTTGAAAGTTATACGCAAATCAATTTTTGGGAAGCCAACTTCACACTAGCCCCCCAATATTAAAAAATTCAAAATTTTTTGGTGGCATACGTTTGCCCACCGTTTGCCCACGAATGCCCCGTTTGAATTT
>NW_012087600.1:0-338 GCF_000956235.1 Wasmannia auropunctata | reverse complement strand
TTATACTTAATCCTTCACAATTTAAATTTTCCTTACATTCCCGATACCCGTTGGATCTTGTACACATGTTGGTTGGTAGACAAAGTGGCGCCGAAAGATGTATTCAGCGCAGAATCAATCGCCGCAGCCAGCTGATAAGCGTAGCTATCCGTATTCTCCTAAATAGTGCATGGGACGTACATGTACGGAGAGACACTGTGAATGTGCAGGCATGTCTTCTTGCCTGGAAAAACCCTCAAACTTTATATCTTTGTATGTACAGCAAAGTTTTTTTTTACAACTTGCTTCTTAATACAATTTAGCATAGATAATTCAGCAACTGTATTAAGAAGCATGAC
>NW_012087599.1:0-470 GCF_000956235.1 Wasmannia auropunctata | reverse complement strand
TAGAATGATTTATGTGTAACAGATGTTTATGCATAACATCTCGTATATCCCATCTGTTTGGGATATACAGCATTTTTAGCGCGTGGGATTTATGCCGTAATACAGACGCTCTATTATTTATTTATAAATATAAAAGTAAATAACAATACGTGATAATACGCTTAATGTATACAATACATTAATCATAACATTCACGTATATACTTATGCAGTAGTTACTTATTCATAATCAGTAGTACTTATTAACAGTAGTACTTATAGTAATAACAGTAGTACTTATTCATAATCTGTAATAATACGTTCTTTATTTATTTATTAATGAGTAAATCAAAATTACATTGTCAATTCACTATTATTATTTAGATTATTTGTATATTTTTCGAGTCATTTATCCCACTCATGAGTAGCCATATAACTCACCCCTATTTTTAGAAGGCAAAAATGCAAGGTTTAAAGAAATTTATTTTTTAA
>NW_012087598.1:0-386 GCF_000956235.1 Wasmannia auropunctata | reverse complement strand
AATTTTTGATAAAATATGTAATAATTACTAAGCACCTTGCAATGTAAGATTCGCGAGAATTGTCACTTTATAAAAAATCTTATTTAATAAATCTTACAATAATTTCTTGTAGTATTATATTACTCGCTATATACAAGATGTATATGTTTATGATAGACTCGACAAACTACTACTGCAGTCGGAGGATCCTCTATATTTATACTAAAACATGAGAGATATGGACAGTTCTAGGGTTAGCGAGTCATCGCATGATTCATTATTATCATATCAGAAAGAACTTTGGTCTTCCTTTTACTTTCAGAAAAACATGCATTGTTATCTTGAAAATATTTCTCATTGGGCCGTCTTCAATTTGACTTATGTAGGGCTTTTTTATTTGGTATTTG
>NW_012087597.1:0-345 GCF_000956235.1 Wasmannia auropunctata | reverse complement strand
CTCTCTCTCTCTCTCTCTCTCTCTCTCTCTCTCTCTCTCTGTGCGCGTGCGCGTGCGCGTGACGTGTGCGTGTGCGTGTGCGTGTGTGTGTAGTTCCCCTATTGCCTCTATACACAGGCTGTGTACAGTCATGGACACATCGGTTGCGACACTTTCTTTTTATAGGTTTCAAAACGCACTAATATTTTGCAAATGCGGACCACGATTGGCGTTATACAGCTGTCTCTAGACTAAAGATAGTACATCGTGGTTCGCATTTGCAAAATATTAGTTGTCTATAAAGTATATATATTATGTATATTAAATATATATTAAAAACCTATAAAAAGATCGGAAGAGCACACG
>NW_012087596.1:0-339 GCF_000956235.1 Wasmannia auropunctata | reverse complement strand
GAAAGTTAATACTGATAATAATGTATGTCTTTCAATTTCTACTAAGAATTTGAAGAAGAAAAGTTATAATCTTAATGATTTATTAAATATTACGTTTTCATCACATTGGTGTCAGTCGTTTGATAAGCTATGTGAACATTGTGGAAGAAATGATGGATTAGTTAAAAATGAATTAGTTTCCACAAAAGAGATACTTATAATGCATTTAAATTCATTTTTCTCAGAGGATGATAAATTAATAAAGATACCACATAAATTTAGTTTAAGTGCTGCCCCGACAACTAAAATATTAATTGGTGAACAAACATATAAAGTTATGAATGCGATATTTCATCATGG
>NW_012087595.1:0-538 GCF_000956235.1 Wasmannia auropunctata | reverse complement strand
TCAAGCAGAAGACGGCATACGAAAATAAAAATTTTAAGTATCGAAGCGAAAAAACGCGATGCGATAAATGCGGAAAAGCGGGACATGCCGGAAGCGAGTGCCGATCTAGCAATTTTTACCAGCGGTTCCCCTCCTTGCCGAAACCGTATAAGAAACCAACGGAAGTAAATAGCTTAGAGAAATATTGCACGTACTGCAGAAAACCTGGACATTTACGGCAGGAATGTTAGTCGCAAAATGGAAGGCCTAGAAGGGAGCAGACGCGCCCTCCGGTGCGTGATAAAAATAGAAGAAAGAAGCAGATAAACACTACTGTTAAAACAGCCGAACGAAGTCCGAGCGGAGACGAAGAATCTTTATTCACCGAAAGTGAGGGTGAAGAAAACGTGAGGAAGAACACGGCAAGCGCCAGCCGGGCGCATCAAATTACACAAGTGCTGACTAAGCCACGACCGAGCACCGGGTTAGATCTTATTACCTTGCCAATACGGGAGATGAAAAAAGGAAAACTTAATTTCTTATTAGATTCTGGAGCAAC
>NW_012087594.1:0-797 GCF_000956235.1 Wasmannia auropunctata | reverse complement strand
TCTAGTTTTTCGCTATTTTTTTTATCTTTAATTCCGATAAAAGCTACTTTCCTCGGATAATTATTAAATTTATTGCGGTCTATCGCATTTGTACTTCGCGTTCCCGTCGTCGGAAGTCTGTCGCGTCCGTCAGTGTAACGTCGCTTGCTCTCCGTATCACGATCGGTCTTTCTGTACGCGGAATTTGTACGCGGTCTCGCGTTTTCTTCACAATCGCTAGTGACCTCCGTAATTGTGACACTAGGTTGTCTTTCTCTGTCATAATAATTATAACGCTTACCTGGTTGTGGTGTGCGTTGTTCCCTGTATGTCGGGTATCGGGTGTTGCTCGTTCTCCATGCTGCGCTGCCTTGTCTCGGTACGGACTTACCTTCAGCGAGCTTACCGGGAGAAAGTTTGTACGAGTCACCTCGAATCTGTGGTAATACGCTTTTGCCACTTCTCTCGTAAGATTGTGGTCTTTCGTTATACGCGTACGCCCTATCACGATTTATCGCGTTGTTGTAATTTTTGCTCGCGCCTACGTTATTCGCAAACGCGTTTTGTTCGCTTCTACTTCTATTACCGGTATTGGTTTGCACCGGTTTCGTCATTTTTTTCGAATTTTCTAACTCTATCGAGTTTAACAGTTTGACGAGATCTTGCAACGTACTCACCGTAGTGGGACGAATTTCCCTAGCTACGTCTGCTGTGAAATGTCGCTTAACTATTCGGATTATCTCCGATTCTTGCATCGGCGGTTCAAGCGTCTTGGCTTGACGTGCCAACGACAGTGCGTAGTCTGCCATCGACATATT
>NW_012087593.1:0-454 GCF_000956235.1 Wasmannia auropunctata | reverse complement strand
CGTTTTTATTCATAGTCAATTTGGAAAACATAGAATATTACGTTTAGAACTTTTTATGATGTTCCAGTTCTTTCTTCTTATTCTTTAAATTTATTTATGATTTCAATTTAATACTATATTTTATTTAATTTCAATGTTTTAAATTATTTATCTTATAAACTGATAAAGACTCTTTGAAGTATGAAACGTTGATTTGAGTGATTTGACATAAAAGAATATTTTATTTATTTATTTATAAATCTATTATTGCTCGTTTCTTGGCCATTAAACCTTTCCTTATTAAAATAAGTAAATAATAAATAAGAACAAAAAAATATATATTATATATATATATATTTATTTATTCATTTACTTGTTTATTAACATAAAAAATTAGAATAAAATTTTACTTGAAAGAAGTATAAGCGCAAAGAGCCGCAAGACATGCTACACTCTTGCGTACTCCGGCTAAGCG
>NW_012087592.1:0-534 GCF_000956235.1 Wasmannia auropunctata | reverse complement strand
ACGTGTGCTCTTCCGATCTCCGTGAAAATGTAATATTTACTTAAAAATTGTCATTAATTTTAACTCAATGAAAAAAAATTATAGCGTAATGATTAAAAAACATATCTTTTTAAGAATGTTTGTTTACGGTAGAATGAAAGAAATTTGCACAAAAAAGATTTGTTTTCCCGTTAGGCAAAATTCAAGAAAGTATAACTTCGTGAAAAATGATTGTAAAAAGATTTTTCAAAAAGCATTTTACAGCTGAAATCTTTACTTTTTAAATCGACACTTTAAAAAACGACTTACTGACGTGTTGACGGAGGTACATAAATGTAAATGGAGACGCGTCAAATCTTAAAAATTTTTGCAAACGCTTACAAAGTTCCATGGCGTAAATTAAAAATCGTACACAAATACAGTTTACTGCTTTCGAAAGAGTGCATTTTTATCTTTAATTTGCTTTTTTGTTGAGCGTGGTACGATTTTTTTTCACCGAGTTATTCAACATTGAAGCAAAAAGGATCATTTTTGTTTTAATGTTGAATAACTCGG
>NW_012087591.1:0-411 GCF_000956235.1 Wasmannia auropunctata | reverse complement strand
CCGGAGAGGAGACGCAAGCGTATGAAAATTAATTATTAGTTTCACTGCAAATCAAACCCAGGACCTAGTTGGCATGACAGATCAGTGCGCTCTCTGCTACTAGAGACCCTTTAATCAGTCACGAAATAACGAATCTAATTTTGATTGATGCCGGCATTTTTTTAGCAAAGGCCGGAAATAGCCATGGTCAAATGCCATTATCAATTAATATATTATTATTAATTTTTTAATCTAACACTAAATTTTACAAAAAAAAAACACTTTAATAAAATATTTTGACATTTGTATTTAGATGTCTATGTGTCTATAAGTTAATATATGTCATTTTGTAACACATGTCATTTTACAACACAGCCAACATGGCTAATATAATAGCGTGATAATGTTTGCTATTTCCGGTTTTTGCTGAAA
>NW_012087590.1:0-477 GCF_000956235.1 Wasmannia auropunctata | reverse complement strand
TTATTTATTCTTTTGAATATAAATATTTTGCAATCTCAATAGCTTTGCTTTATCTTCTGTGTGTGCGTACGTATATGACCTCAAAAGGACCAAAACAAAGTCGAGTTGCTACGCTGGTTGTTCTGGTTGATCGTACGGATTTAAGTGAGAAAATAATACGGAATAAACACTTTTGTCAAGGTAAGATTCGTTAAATTAATTGATTAACAAACAGTTAATGAATCTTTAAAATACTTTGTAACCTCAAAATGTAAATATATATATAATTGTTATGCTAATGTTAGCTTTATATATTTTAAACGTGAACTTTTTAATTAATTAATATACTTTAATTGTTTTAAACGTGTATTTTTCAATTAAATCTTGCTGTAAAAGAATAATAGCAATATTTATAAAAATTGTCAATCCAATGGCAATTCAATTTATTTTCATTCATTCATATAAATGATTTATTAATTTATATAAATCAATAAATGA
>NW_012087589.1:0-349 GCF_000956235.1 Wasmannia auropunctata | reverse complement strand
GTTATTTATTTCTGCGTCTATAACCGTGAGTTTTCCTATGGACGTCGCCATGTTTTTACTGCAACTGCCTCACCTCGCCAGCCGCAGTAATCGAAGCAGGATGTGACGACAAAATCTATGACGTCATATGCATGCGAAAGCACTCGGCTGCGTTCGGTTTGGACGCTCACGCGCTGTAAGCGCTTATAAGCATTGCTTATGTCGTTCGCTTTGGCGTTGTAAGCGCTCGGAAACGCATTCATGACGTCATCATGACGTCATAACTCGTGCTTACAGACGCTTATTTCATCGAGGTAGGGCAGCGAAAGCGAAAGCGCTAATAAGCGCTTACTGTCCAAAGTGAACGCTA
>NW_012087588.1:0-909 GCF_000956235.1 Wasmannia auropunctata | reverse complement strand
AATTTGGGCCAAAATTCCAGGTTTTATGTGGAAATCTATGTGGATTTCTATATAATAATCCATGTGGATTCCTATGTAATAATTCATGTGGATTCCTACACTGAGAAAAAATTAATAAAAAAAATTTATTTTTTTTTTACTCAATTATTACGTATTATTATTTTTAAAGTTTAATTTGTGTTTACTATTCCGCATATTTCCTATTTTATTAACTATAATTTAGACGCAGGTTTATAATTTTTGAAAACACATCGAGATTCGAACCTGAGATCCCTAGAACAGCAGACTTATACGCTAACACTGAGCTAATGTATTTTGTACAAAGGACTTACTTTTTCCATTACATATTTTATATCTCTGATTGTGAGTTCTCGTGTCTAAACAAATACTATAAAGAACCAACAGTAACAATTACGCAGTCGCACATCATTGAATAATGAAACTTTTCAATAATCATGTATTTTTTCAAACAGTATCGTTTACAATCTTAATTTTTAAATATTTATGTATTTTTGTATAAATTTCAGTGATGAGAGAAAGTTCCGTAACGGTCAAATATCTTGGAAAATAATGATTATGGAAGAAAATGTTCAATACAAAAGTTTTAGTAAATCAAGTGATCTATTATATGGTTATATTGAAATGACTTTTATGTGACCTTGAAGGACACCGTGAAGGTCAACTTTGAAATCTTAAATGGAAACTCCTATTTTCTATTACATATTCTTAAAGCTGGTGTCAAGACGTTTCCGAAACACTGGTTACAAATCCTTTTTGCTTGAGATCTTCCTGAGTTACGAACTTTCAAAGTTTGAGTATCGCCGGCAGTTAGTTGCTGTTTTAGGTCTCCCAGACCTGTTTTCATCTGCAACTGAACCCGTTCTTTCGAATCGTGAAACTGTCCGATAG
>NW_012087587.1:0-418 GCF_000956235.1 Wasmannia auropunctata | reverse complement strand
ATTTTTCTCCGAATATTCCTGTGCTTGTGCATTTTTCCAACTATATTACATTGCAATGCTGCTGTGATATTTCGTTGTAATATTACAAAAAGCGGCCATCTTAATGTTGCCGCAATCATACAATAACGATGCAGCAATATTTCGCAACCAATTTGCAATATTGCAATGTTTCAATGAAACTATTCTGCAATATATCAGCAATCTTTTTGTGCTGTATGGGATGTAAATACAATTTAAACATAACAGTTGTTATGTAACACACGACATTATATTTATATTATTGTTCGTCTTTTATACCGTATAAATAACAGAGCAATATAATAATATCATAATTCATTCTTATTGTATGAACAATGTAAAGTTATATAATTCTTATGTAAATAGCGAGTAACATCTGTTAAGATCGGAAGAGCACACG
>NW_012087586.1:0-489 GCF_000956235.1 Wasmannia auropunctata | reverse complement strand
CGTGTGCTCTTCCGATCTCTTGATTTACAATAATTATTTATAGATTCTCGATATAAATGTTATAATTTATTTAAATATGTTATTCTGATTTATAATGAAAAACTGCTAAATTTTTAAATTAAATATTCAATTTAGAAATTGCTGAATTTAATAAATTGATTTAATAATTTAATTTAAAAATTAAAAAAATGCTAAAAAAAAAATTTTTCGTGTAGAATATGTTTTATCATTACTTGATTTACAATAATTATTTATAGATTCTCGATATAAATGTTATAATTTATTTAAATATGTTATTCTGATTTATAATGAAAAACTGCTAAATTTTTAAATTAAATATTCAATTTAAAAATTGCTGAATTTAATAAATTGATTTAATAATTTAATTTAAAAATTAAAAAACTGCTAAAAAAAATTTTTTGTGTAGGATATGTTTTATCATTACTTGATTTACAATAGTTATTTATAGATTCTCGATATAAATGTTAT
>NW_012087585.1:0-491 GCF_000956235.1 Wasmannia auropunctata | reverse complement strand
TCGAAATCGAGAATTTTCTAAATTTTTTTCGTTTCTTGTATCAAAATATAATAGTCGCATTCCGTTATTGTCAATATTTTAATTCTGGAAACGGATATATAATACTGTGAAATTAATAAAAAGATTGGATGATCCAAAAATAATCGCGTTCAATTAGTCAGTAAAATAGTTCTGTATTCAGCATCGCCTTAAATATCTGAGGAAAATATCAGTTTATGTAAAAAACCTGGAAACAATCACAGCATATAAAGTTTTACTTTAATTTATGAATTATTTATACATAATAAAACTGATGTTTTGTTAAAATCATATATTCAATTAATATACATGTATACATATTTTAACTAAAAAAAATATGGATCAATTACAAATCTTACAACATGGAAAGTATAGAAACGTATTGAAAAATGACAAATTTATACTAATATTTTCAATTATATATGCACATTAATATACACATTTATTATTTTTTAATTTTCACATTTGCTGTA
>NW_012087584.1:0-831 GCF_000956235.1 Wasmannia auropunctata | reverse complement strand
GAGACTTTCGACACAGCTGTACACAGCTATCGACAGCAGTGCTGCAAAATCGCTTTGCCACACCAAGTGATCGCCGCGCCACCAAGTGCCCAGAGCGCCGAACAACACTGCCACTAAGCGAGCGACCACCTCCAACTTTACCATGCACGTGTAATGAAAAATAGTATGTGTGACAAGTGCGAGTTGGCTGTTGCGACGAGCGCGAGCGATCGCACTCACCTTCGGCTCGTGCGCCATTTCGCGCTCGTCGCAACAGCCAACTTCTCGCACTAGTCGTACAATGTACTATTGTATGTAATCTTATGTGACAACAAATATATTGCGAGTTTTTTTTTTCATACGTAGATTTTCTTTGGCTCAACAATGTAACAAATTTAAACGTCAAAAACGTCATTTTAGATTACGCGAATAATTGTCGAGGAATCTAACCTGATGTTCATGACGTTGAAATTTGTTACGTTGGTGACTCATTGAAAATCTACGTATGAAAAAGGTAAAAAAAAAAATGAAAAAAATAAATAGGTATTAGAATTATGTCTTACTTTTATATCTCACCATTTTTTTAGCGTCACGAGGTATACAGCTTTTCTCAGAATACGTATGTGTTGTCTCTTATTGTAAAATTATGTAAGGTAATATTGACTATTAGTCTGCGATTGCGGTGTGTGTGTGATTTCACCGACTTGTTTACTATTAATGAAAAGTAGTGAGTGTTTGGAAAATTGCGGTTGCGGTAGACGTATGTTAATTATTGTTATTGATTTACTACGCATTGCGAATAATTCCTGTAATTTTGAGGTTATGGTAATATCTGTCTCTTATACACATCTC
>NW_012087583.1:0-401 GCF_000956235.1 Wasmannia auropunctata | reverse complement strand
TGCTTGATGACTGATGTTAAAGCGACATACCCAATGCATTAATTCTTCTTTAAAATATGATTCAGTTTCTTTCGTATAATTCATCTGTCATGGTTTAGTCTCCATTTCAGTAGTAATTGAAACGTGAGGTTTGTCACAATCATTTTCGTGATTTTCGTCATCACAAACATCCATTTCAATAACTGCAGAATAATTTTTTTTAGTAGTGGATGCGCAGAAACTATTTCATTATTATTTTCTTTATTTGAACTGCATGTTAGATTGTAAATTTTACGAAGTCTTCGATTTTTTTGGCTTCTAGATAAACTTTTAAATTTTTTTCGTTCAGACATCTAAAATATAACATTATAAATTAATAAATAAGAAAAGGCTTGACTATAAACAAAATTAAAATAAAAAAG
>NW_012087582.1:0-657 GCF_000956235.1 Wasmannia auropunctata | reverse complement strand
AATGCTTCTGTTGCTTTTTTCCTAAGAATTTTCGAATTTTATGGCCAAATCTAACCAAAAAATTAAAATTAAAATCCTTATAACTTTGGATTGCTTCAGTGAATCGACTTCGGCTTTTGCCTTAAGTCTTTCAATATATATAAGAATAATCTGTAAAATTTTTGCTAAATTCCCATTATTTTAGAAATTCTATAGGTATAAAATTTTTATATTCTATACCTATAGAATTTTTAAAATAATGAGAATTTAACAAAAATTTTGCAATAAGAACAGATTGTTCTTATATATGTTAAAAGACTTAAGACAAAAGCCGGAGTCGATTCACTGAAGCAATCCAAAGTTATAAGGATTTTAATTTTAATTTTTTGGTTAGATTTGGCCATAAAATTCGAAAATTCTCAGGAAAAAAGCAACAGAAGCATTTTTGCGCTCTAGTTCTGAATAAATGATAACATTCTGCACAATCCTTATTACTCAAACTATATGAGAAGAGCATATTCGTCAAAATCAGTTCTTTAACTTTTTGCTACTATTGTAGGTACCAAACATCCTTAATTTACTTTTGTTGCTTTAAGATTTAAGATTAATTTCTAAGATAATTATATAACAAATATGAATATAAAAGACTCAGACAAGAGATCGGAAGAGCACACGTCT
>NW_012087581.1:0-622 GCF_000956235.1 Wasmannia auropunctata | reverse complement strand
AATATCAATTTGACGTCTAATTGACGGAATTTACGTCATTTTTTACATCATGATTAAAATCTAGATTTTAAATGACTCTAAGAATTTATATTGACTTTTTTTTATAGTGTTGATCTTTTTGATTTTTAGAAAAATGTTTTTCGATTGTATATATGGCAAGTATTTATTTTTAATTAATTAATTATTTCAAATGCCATTTCGCATATACAAAAATTAAGTCTTAGTAAAAATTTTAACTTTATATTTGTTTATATTTTATATGCAAATTTTATATTTATGAACAAAATATATTTTAACTAACACCTATTCCATCTTTTTGACATCTATTAAAAAGATTTATACCATTGGTATACTCTTATTAGCAATTAATATTTATGGATCATCGAAGCATCAGTTCTCGGATGATCACAAGGTTAAGCACGTTCCAGAAGGTTCATGGCTTAGATAGATAACCGCTTTAGGAATATCGTAAATAAGTTTCTAAATATTTCTCCTTGGGAAGGAGAACAGAAAGATCAAAATGATATCAAAATAAGATCAAATTTTAGTTTGTCAAAATGATGTCAAATTGTATAAATTTGTGATGTATTCTTGACCATTCCAATTTAATTGCTAAAATAAA
>NW_012087580.1:0-414 GCF_000956235.1 Wasmannia auropunctata | reverse complement strand
TGTGTATAAGAGACAGGAATCGCACGCCGCACACGATAAGCACACACACGGCGCGGTGAACGCGTTTATTCCGCCCGGTCGTGTACGGAAAGGCGGAGCGTGATAGAGACACGTCCGCTCAGCTCGACGGACACGAGAGAACCCCCCAACCTAACCTAACCTAACCTAACCTAACCTAACCTAACCTAACCTAACCTAACCTAACCTAACCTAACCTAACCTTTTTTTTTTTTTTGTTTGCGCGGAGGAGAAAAATCTTCATAAACCCCATCATGGAGCGACGATTCGGCCGAAGCTTCCTCGTCCCACCATGAGGGGGAAGACACACGTGGCCCGGTACCACGTGCGTGACGGATTTCATGCAGACCGATCGGTTTTACCCGATACAGCCTACATGACCTACCGCCTAAAATA
>NW_012087579.1:0-1223 GCF_000956235.1 Wasmannia auropunctata | reverse complement strand
GACGTGTGCTCTTCCGATCTTACGAAATCTATTTGTACACTAAATAATTAATTAATATCGGAAAATATTAAAGAAATACAGTTACGATCAATATTACGTCAACTGTCAAAATGAATTTATAACCATATGTTCATTTACCTCGTATGTGAATATTTTTGTAATACCGATAGATAAACCATTTTTAATATGAAAAAACTGAATATGTTAATACAATAAGACTGAAATTTGTCAAATTAACCTATTTAATCCAAATGCGTTTATATCAAATTAACGGTAATTATTGTTAATTAAAAATATAGGAATTAATAGATTTTTAAATTTTGTACTATTTTTAAAGTTTAATTTAATTTGTATCGTCTTTAATACGTATTACACTAAATACACACATTACAAGACTAATTACATTATAATAGAGTAATAATTTTTTTATTAGTTATAATTAGTTTATAATTAGTTATTAGTTATTAGTTGTTAAATTTTAATTTAATATTTATTTAATATTTTAATATAAATTTATTGTTTATGTTTAAGTGTAAAACTAATAACTAATAAAAAAATTATTACTCTATTAATGTAATTAGTCTTGTAATATGTGTATTCAGTGTAATACATATTAAAGACAATACACATTAAATTAAACTTTAAAAATAATACAAAATTTAAAAATCTATTAATCCTTATATTTTTAATTAACAAAAATTACCGTTAATTTGATATAAACACATTTAGATTAAATAGATTAATTTGACAAATTTCAGTCTTATTGTATTAACATATTCAGTTTTTTTCGTATTAAAAATGATTTATCTATCAGTATTACAAAAATATTCATCATACGAGGTAAATGAACATATGATTATAAATTTATTTTGACAGTTGACGTAATATCGATCGTAATTGTATTTCTTTAATACACTTCTCAACAAAATTAAAGCATCACTTACTCTACCCTCCAAAAATAGGCAAAATTCAAGAGAGTGTAACTTCGTCAAAAATGATAACATCAAGATGTTCAAAAAAGAATTTTACAGCTTGAAATCTCTATTTCATATCTATCTCTATTTTTTAAATTGGTCCTTTAGAAAACAATCCTACTGATTTTTTATGGAATTACACAGATAGAAAAGGAGACCCGACGAATCTCAAAATTTTTTACGAACTTTGACGAGTTCCATGGCGCGAATTAAAAATCACATGCAAATGCAGTCTACAGCTTTCGAAAG
>NW_012087578.1:0-587 GCF_000956235.1 Wasmannia auropunctata | reverse complement strand
AGAGATGTGTATAAGAGACAGTTCTACACCCGGGTGCACTCAGACACCTAGAAAGCGTTCAGATTCTCTTTGGGTGTCCCTGCCGGATTTTTAGGTGAAGCGTTCACATTGTCACTCTGCCCATCTTAGTTGGGTGAAAAAACCACATGGCTTCTTCAGCCGAGCAGGGATGCCAGGAAAACCTTTAACAGCCACTGGCTTCAAGTGGAGGGAGTAGGCTGGCAGTCGCGATGGCTTAGATGGTTGGCTGCTGGCAGCTGCAGCCTATCCTCTCCACTTGCAGCTTGCAGTGGCTGTTAAGGGCCCTGCCTAGTCAGCCACGAACTCCGCGTTGACGGTGGCGACATTGTATTGCGGTAGAAATTAGAAGCTTCTTGTCGTATATTAGGCCCGTCCTATAATACGTCATATATCAGTGTTTTAAGTCATAAACCGTGATAATTCTACAGAATAATTGTATGCCGATATCGTAAGCAGTGTAAAATTGATCAATCACAGTCAAATATGAAGAGAATACTCGACAATTGAAGAAAATAACGGACCTACTCTGGTCCGTGTGAAAAGTGATGACAACGAATTTTGTGTTG
>NW_012087577.1:0-1759 GCF_000956235.1 Wasmannia auropunctata | reverse complement strand
GTGTGCTCTTCCTATTTGAAATTGGAAAGTGTTAAAGTCGCGTTAAATTTCAATTTTGCTTTCAGTTCAATTCTACCATATATTTTTCCCATTATTTAATATTCATACTTTTAAACATAATTAACAATACAAATACTTAATCCAAGAAGAAAGAAAAATGGTAACTGTTAAAATTAATAGAAGCTCTCACATTTAACTTTTATTTTATATAAATGTAACTGTATGCGATAACCTTTTCTATCAACACTGCCTTACCACAGACACAAGTGAGACACTTCCACTTTCAGCGACACCTCTGTTCTTTCATATACTTTCTTTCTACTTGTGTGTGTGTGTGTGTGTGTGTGTGTCGATCGCAGCCATTATAATCAGTCGTTGTATCGAGCACGTGCTGAGAGCATCGCCTCTAATAAATAGTTCTGTTCCTTTATCAAATGATAAAGTTCGCGTACATTATCGTTCACCCATATCCACATTATTCAACAGTAACTAAGAGAAAATCGGTTGTGTATTCATCGCCTGAAATACAATTAATGTGCTAATGTTCCTTCCGAATTACCGCACTTTCCGTACGCGTGCGTTGGTCATTATCGACTCAACGTCGGTAAATCCACTACTCTACTATGACCCACCGATTCATTGCTGTTGACTGTACCATCGTTACCTATTGAACCGTGCTTGCCCCGAAGTCTGTCGCGCAACCCGTCATACTGCCAAGTATGTAAATGCAATACCCTGTACATACATTTTCATTATGTTCGCATAAGGACCTGAGCAGAAAGATTGTTGTTACTGTTTCGGACAAATGTCGTAAACGTAAGTCGTAGTCGTAGGTGAACTCACGAAGATTTTACGTAAACGTATGTCGTATCATTGTGATATCGAGATGATTGATATGACATACATTTACGTAAAATTTTTGTGCGTTGACCTACGACTACGACTTAAGTTTACGACATTTGTCGGAAACAGTAACGACAATCTTTCTGTCCTAAAATTGTGTCATAGTACGTGATCAACGCGCCATATCTTTCACTGACATGCGCAATGTATATTTTCGGACACTTTGAGAAAGAGAAATACTAAAAGGTACATTTCTTTCTTCAATCTCTTCCAGAAACTGTTTCTTAAGGTGCGTTCAAATTTTCGAACTTCGAGCCACGAGCATTTCGGCAAACATTTCATTGTTTTTTGCCAATCCGTGTGACAAATGCTCGCCAAAATATTTATGGCTCGAGATTAGGATACACTTTTATATAGAGAGTTCAAATGACTGGTAAGGTTGCGGTGATGCAACCTTATATACTTTTATAGCTATGCATCTTGTTGCATATCTGTAAAAAGCTGTGAAATGCCGTGCTGCAAATCAACAAGTAAACCAAAAAGTCCAATCATCCAGCGTCCACTGTCGCAAACTCTGGGCAATGTGACCTTTAGTCGTAGCAGACAGATGAGGGATTGTTATGCGAGTGCGGATTTTGAATAACCGCCTTTTAGGATTAGTTTTCCGGTATACGCGAGCGTCCTAATTCCCTCCTCTTCGTGACGTACTCCGAGTGACGAACACGTTATGCGTGAGATCGGTCTGTCGATTTTTGCACGTGCAGAACAGGAGCGGTTTTGCTCCGATGTGCTCCGAACTATTATATTGTATTTATCGGAATTAAATGGGATTTGTATAACTACTTCTCCTTATTACTGGTCTCCTACACAACAAAGAATGGCGACGAGGATGGGATCATCGTCTGAGACCAGTTTG
>NW_012087576.1:0-738 GCF_000956235.1 Wasmannia auropunctata | reverse complement strand
GTGCTCTTCCGATCTTGATTATTTAGACGTTATTAAATGTTTATTTTAATCATGTTCCAATGAACTCATTTTAAAACTTACGATTTCATGAATTTCAACATCACAAGTGGAATACAATAATCTATTTAGTAAATTTGCTGTTGCAATTGCCTAAAATTAGAATAGGCTGAATAAATTATAAAATATATTTTCAATTCAGTAATTTAAAACAAAATATCACTTATCAACAATTAAATGTTCGTTGAAAAGAAATTTTAGACTAATAAATATTATTTGAAATTAAATATAGAATCAGTACCTTGGTACTAATTGTTTCGCACACGTAATTAAAGAGCAGAAATTTAAAAATGTTATGAGTAATCCATATTATGATCGTTGCTGTATACAATCTTTTAAATTTTACATAATTGTCAATAAGTATTGCAAAGAAAAATGTGCGGATTTCTTCCACTATCCAAATAAAATAGCATGTCATTTTGAAAGACATTTCTGTTACGAATATAGAATCTATCTCATAGGATATTTTGCATAACTCCAAGTGAAGATGTCTGTATAAATATAACATTTTATTCTGTATGTTGTGTATATACTATATATGCCATATGTAAATATTTATTTAGTTTTATTTATTACTATTTATTTAGTGACATTTAGTTAGATTTTTTTACCTAATGATCCATATCATGCGTTTGGTATTTAAAGTTTTTGAAAACTGGTGTCGATGCGAAGGTATGAGAT
>NW_012087575.1:0-386 GCF_000956235.1 Wasmannia auropunctata | reverse complement strand
TTTCATGTTATTTTTACATGTTTTAGCTATATGTCCAACATTATCGCATTTAAAGCATTTCCTCTTTGCCGTTTTAAAAGCCACTGCTGTTTCTTGTGTGTCTCGTACATTTCTTTTTGATTCTTCTGCAAGTAATCTTGATATAAGATTTTCCAATGTATGATCTTCTTTCACAGTTGAATCCCATGCAGAAGTAAAATATCTAAATTCTTCCGGCAACATCGATAAAATTTTGGACATGAACGTATTATCATTTATCTCATTATCTAGGCCCTTTAATCTAATTGCTAGATTACGAAATTTTTCTATGTTTGTTGCAACATCTACATTTTTATCAAATTCAAATTCAAATTCAATTGATATTGATATGTTCGGTGATCTCATCA
>NW_012087574.1:0-336 GCF_000956235.1 Wasmannia auropunctata | reverse complement strand
ACGTGTGCTCTTCCGATCTTAGTTATGAAAGAAAAATTTAATAAGATTTTATCATAAAATAGTTATTAACATTAATTAATATATTGTTTAAATAACTATATTCAGTGAATGTAAATTTCTGTTTAATACATACATATATGTTTATTAAGTATCTCCGGTAAATATTTTGATAATACGGATATATAGATAACGTATGTACAAATGAGGATAATATATGGACATACAAACTTGTCCTTTTGGCGATATCTTTATAGTGTCCACAAATGTATATCCTATGGACAGCTTGTAAGGCTCATGGATATCCCGACCAGAAATAGACATAAAACGGATGTCCAT
>NW_012087573.1:0-753 GCF_000956235.1 Wasmannia auropunctata | reverse complement strand
GACGAGCAGGGTCGACGCCAAAGCACGATGAGAGACACGAGCCTAATTTAAAGTCCGCGCTACCGGTTGCGAGCCAGCTGATCACGTGCGACGCCGCGATTCGCGGGCGTCGCGCTCGCAGGGCAAGAGCCAATCGGCGCACAATCAGCCGATCGCGTGACACCCTGCTGCCGGAAGCAGGGATTCCGGGTGGCCGGCATTTACGACAAATACGACCATGTGGAGGGGATAGGCTGGTAACGCGCGGCGGCGACTACGCCACTGCCGTGAGCCGTCACGTGACACCACGTCACGAATGACGCGTCGCTCGGCCAGCCTCGAGCGGTAGAAAAGGACAGATCTGTTATCCTCTTCTATCGCATGCTGTAGCGCTATACATGTATGCTTTTCAGGCTTTCAGCAATTTCGAGTCGCCGCGATGTGATTGCCGCGCGACTCGATTAATAATTATATTTAATATTGTTTAGAAAATCCAATAATTATAGGCTCAATAAAATAAAATAAGAATAAAATGAGGGCTAGAAGCCAGAGCTGGATATTTAATGCTCCAAGATTAATTAAAAATACAAAATTACAAATATAGACGTTTCGACCTACATCAGGTCATTTTCAATATTACAATTTACAAACTTAAAAATTTAACGGAAACAATAATTCATATGAAGGATCTGTACCTTATTAAACGTTTTTAACAATCGATAAAACGGAAATTTAAAAATAGAATCTCCGGTAATTGCAATAGATAGTCATCAT
>NW_012087572.1:0-375 GCF_000956235.1 Wasmannia auropunctata | reverse complement strand
GAGAATCGGAAGAAGCATAAACAGTACCATGGAAACATAAAGAACTAAATTAACAGCATACATATTTGCAGCATACTTCCTTCATTCATAGTATCATAACGATTATCTTATTCTAACAATATAAAAAGAATAAATGTAAATAAATGAAAAAACTGAAAATATTTTACTTAAAAATTAGAAAAAACATTTTAATAAAATATCAGCAAACTAATTTAAAAACTTTTTTCTTTTTATGTCTATTATTTATATCAGAGATCATTTTTTTATTAACTTCTTTTAATCTACTATAAGTACGTGTACGAACCAGGCACAGTATTACGTCTTCAGGTACATTAAATCTACCATTTATTTTTCTTTGACTAGCTTTGTGACTTT
>NW_012087571.1:0-380 GCF_000956235.1 Wasmannia auropunctata | reverse complement strand
ACGGCATACGAGATGCCTAAGTGACTGGAGTTCAGACGTGTGCTCTTCCGATCTAGGTCCTCTTCACCATGGCTCTATCTGCAACCGTTTAGTTGTGGGAGTTTTTGAAAGTTTCTGAAAAGTCAAAAACGACCTCTACAGGCGAAAGGACGAGAGATAGAGGCATGGCGAAGAGGACCTTTCTTGTTCCTCTCGTCGAGCTGCATAAGAAGGGGTAGGTCCGGGAATTTTTAGAATTTTTTTTTTATTTTTATTTTCTATAAGTCAACATTTGGTTAGGGTTAAGGGGCTAGTAGAGAGATTTGAAATTGAATTGGGAGTTTTTATCGACAGAGGACGAAGATCGGAAGAGCACACGTCTGAACTCCAGTCACTTAGGC
>NW_012087570.1:0-438 GCF_000956235.1 Wasmannia auropunctata | reverse complement strand
TTTTTTCGGTTTTTTCGCTGATTTTTCAAATTTTGATGGCTCAACGGGCTAATTAACCTTCAGATTACAAATTCAGCGGTATCGAAATACATAAAAATCATACTTGATCCGGGTCAACTAAAAATTTTTTCATCGCTGTAATGCAGTTTTTCATAGTTTTTGGGGGGTTTTTTGCATTTTACTAAAATCTGGGACCTGACCGAGCCCAACGGACCTCAAATTCGGATTCAGCGGGTACGAAAAACATGTCCGTAGATGGGTCCGGTACAAATGCACAAACCACTTTTTTTTTTGTGTGCCGGTGTAATTATTACTTTTATAAAAGCTGACTTTATATCTTTATAACTTTTATAAGAATTAATTTTATATCTTATTTAATCAATTTCCCCAGTATTCTAATAGTATTAAATGATAAACGATGTCAACTCTTATTTTTAT
>NW_012087569.1:0-1203 GCF_000956235.1 Wasmannia auropunctata | reverse complement strand
AATATTGAGCAATGTTTCTAAAAAAAGTTAATATAGATTCACTAACTCGTTATCAAGATATTAATTGATAAAGCAACGCTTGTCACTGTTATTCTGACCTCACATTCAGCTACGAGATCGCAAAGAGTACCAATTTAAAGTGAAGTGGTATCAGGCACTCTATTTTGACAAATATAAAGTGCTAGAAAGGCAAATATTATGTTAATGACATTTGTTTATATATTTTGTAGATTTTTAAGTCTTTTGATGTTTGATATATACATTAAATATTATCAATATGTGTTACGGTTTTCCGTTTTTTGCAGTTGATTTCAGGTGAAATTCACGTCCAAAAGTTTGTTTCCAACAATCACAAAACTTGTAAAATATACAAATATATTCATTTGTGTCATATATTCAATAGTGTCAAATATCATATTTTTTGATTATACACGATATAAGCACGATATGTTGCACATCTTAACTTATAAAAGCATAGAATTTCATCATTTTCAAATTTCAGTCACTTTTGTCTGGGATTGTACAACCAGAACATCCTTAAAAGACTACTAAGGCTTAAATTCGAGCGCGATATAAGAATCATTATATTGCCTTCCATTTCCTTTTCTTGCGTCTGCTTAATTCTGATTAAAGCTTAAAATTATAATTTTACAACATTTATTGTAGACATTACGATGTAACGGTTTAAGCCTTAACGCTCACGGTTTAAGACTTAAAGCTTAAATCTTAAGTTCAAGTTAGTTAGATAAGGACATTCCACGTGTTTGAGTGAGATCAGAAGATATTGCAAGAAATTCATTTAGAGATACCACTGCAACACTGAAGAGTCTGCTTTATCGATCTCGTGCAAATTTTTTCGACCTTCCAGCATATATCGCCTTAAGGCGATCCTAAAATCGTCTGTTTTATCGATCAAACGCGATTATTTTCCAAAACAAAATAAACATAATTAAAGGCAACAGATTACAAAATCCTTCTTCATTAAAGTATAGGCATCAATGTAGTTCCGACTGGTAGAGGTTATGCTGAGAACGCAAAAAATTTATAAAATTTAGATCTCCGTTATCTTTTCTTATTGTTAGTCCAACATGGCGTCTAGAGCTGTCACATGTGCCAATATTTGCTTCGTACAACAATTTGACAGTTTGTTGGTACAAAATGATACCAGCCGGAACTATGAATTACATGTGCAAACAATGTTGA
>NW_012087568.1:0-371 GCF_000956235.1 Wasmannia auropunctata | reverse complement strand
CCGCTCAGAGATGTGTATAAGAGACAGAGATTACACTGACGGGAGATTTTAAGTACACCGTTAAAAAAACGGTCTTGCGCTACATGGAGCCCTACAGTAGGAATTTTAATTTTTTTTTAATCAAAAAATTAATTTGGACACTCATTCAAAATTCAAGAATTTTTTTTTCGACGCCAAAAAGGTGAAACGACAAATTTCTCCGTCAGACGAGAGACAATACATTGTAGATTATGACCATATTTTTTTTGTCAGAGATTACACTGACGGGATATTTCAAGTACACCGTAAAAAAAAAAATGGTCTTGCGCTACATGGAGCCCTACAGTGGGAATTTTAATTTTTTTTTTATCAAAAAATTTATTTGGACACTT
>NW_012087567.1:0-396 GCF_000956235.1 Wasmannia auropunctata | reverse complement strand
TTTTTTCTTACAATGCTTTATTACATACACAGTTACGCCTATTATACCTAAGATTATTACAATTATTATACCACCTCCTGCTGTAGGCACTACGTATTTATTGGTAATCCATGTTCCCTGATTATCTAGTTGCTTATTTATTTCATCTAATTCTACGCTTAGTTTCTGTAATTCTGCCGGATTTTTAATTATAGGTTTCAGTTGTGGTTGGTCACGCAATCTCGTATAATCTTCTACGTGTTTTACAAGTGTTAAATTAAACTCGGGCAGATGTGTTTGTATATTAGTAGTGTAAGTTTGTTGCTGTGTCGTCAGCGTAATAGTCAGGTGTAGTTAATTTACAATTTCCTATTAAAGTTATTTTACCGGTTCCGCAGATCGGAAGAGCACACGTCT
>NW_012087566.1:0-442 GCF_000956235.1 Wasmannia auropunctata | reverse complement strand
TGCCATTTAAAAAAATTGAGGTGACTTTCATGTGACTTTCAAATAATTCTTCAAAATCAAACCAATGGTAACATCTTATGGTCCCTTCGAAACCAAACAATTTTTGTCTGAAAAATTTTTCTCTCGGGCTTGATTTTCGAGATATTCGAATGGATGGATTAAAATGGTCCACCCTGTATAAGTTGTGCATCTATTTTCTAATATGTTATATTTGGGTTATAATATGTAAAACTCCATCTTTATAACATTACATTACTGTTAAGTTATGGACCTATAAAGTATGGAAAAAGTAAATATTTGTTTACAACATAGTTACAAGTTCAAAAAGTTAGATATATGTTTTTCTAATTTTCCCTATCAATATCAATCTGGATTTAAAAATGAGATTATTCATATCACTTTTGAACATTCCAAAACTTAAAGATCGGAAGAGCACACGTCT
>NW_012087565.1:0-367 GCF_000956235.1 Wasmannia auropunctata | reverse complement strand
TCCACATAAGATATAGATCCCACGCTGATTTCAATATCCAAGTGTTTAAAATTAGTGGATGTTAGAGCGAATCTCCTTCCCAATATACGAGGCATCTTCGAAATATAAGACGCAATTCTGTAAAAGAATTAAGAGGATGCTGAAAGGTCGGGAATTACCGACATTTGCATTCTAATGGATAATACCGAAACGATTGAACGGATTTAAAAACGCTTTTACAGGATTGAAATAGACATAAAATGTCATCGCGCTAGGTATATATGAATAGTAAAACGAAAAATATTCAAAAATTACCTTTTTTGGGTATCTTAATCTATCACTTGACGTAAACATTTTATTGGTACAAAAGTTCTGCAGCTTATATATA
>NW_012087564.1:0-606 GCF_000956235.1 Wasmannia auropunctata | reverse complement strand
TGCTCTTCCGATCTGCGATTAAAATTAATTCCCATTTCATTTTTATTTAAAAAAAGGATCGCAATCTAAGACTTGTTAAAATGTTTCTCAGATAATAACGCGATAATGTACGATTCAATTTTATCAAACCTAACGAGGGAAATGATTGAGAAACGCATAAGATTTTTTTTTTTTTAAGACTCTATAAGATTGCTTTTACCAAACATTATTATCAATTTGGCTAAACTTGGTTTTGTTAGTTATATATTAAATGTTAGTTTTTATTTTGTGTTTTGACTGATATTGTATAAAAATAAATCTGATAAAAATAGATCAATCTAAAGAGGCTTTCCACTGCCCCTGTCGATTTTAATCGACGATCCTATGCATGGGTATACGTGATTTTATTATTATTTATTGTTATTTCTCGTTATATTACACACATATTTAACATTTATAATAGTGTACATTACATTATAACATTAAAATTTGTTCACATTAAATTGTTTTACATTGAAAAATAGAATAAACACATATAGAAATATAAAATACAAAAATTGAATAAGTACATATAGAAATATAAAATACAATACAAAAATAGAATAAGTATACATATAAAAATGTAAA
>NW_012087563.1:0-1551 GCF_000956235.1 Wasmannia auropunctata | reverse complement strand
TGCCGATCGAGTCGTATGGAATTCAGCAATATATATCTAAAGTTGACAATAAGCGTTTGTTTATTCTAAAATCACCTGGGGAGATTGGGTATCGAATGGTCCGACTTGAAATTTATGATGTAAATAAGATTATTGGATTGGATCGGCGTCAATGGTGGAAAATTGCTGAAGTTCGAGCACAGTTTCTCACGTCTTCCGAATCCGATCAAAAGCAGCTGTTGGTGCAGAAATTACTGGATGCAGCGGCCGATGATTTGAGGACAGTTGATGGAGTCAGGAGAGAGACAACGGATATATTTTTGTAAGAGGAAGAGAGGTTAGTCCCATAAATATTTTTTTTTTAGAGTTTTTTGTTTTCTCTAACTGTTTGTATTTTTTTTGCAGGATGGAAAGAGAATGACAGGTCGTGGATATGAATGTATCATCAAAAGTTTCGTATTATTATTCGTTGTTTACAGTAATCTATGCGATGCGAGATAGTGTTTTGAGGTGTGTATTGAAGTCAATATATTGTTAAAGTAGTTGAAATTCGGTGTGGATCAACGATGCGATAAATTTTAACGTTGTGAACGTCATATATTAGACTGCTCGAATAATTGTCGAAGATTCTAACATGATGTCCATGACGTTAAAATTTGTTGCATTAGTGATCCATTGAAAATTTGTGTACGCAAGGAAAAAAATTGTTCTCGTGCAATTTCGATTTTATTGTCTTAATGCGATGTATTAAACAAGTATTGTATGTAATCTTATGTGACAACGAATATATTGCGAGAGATTTTTTTTTTTCGTACGTAGATTTTCTTTGGCTCGACAATGTAACAAATTTGAACGTCATGAACGTCATATTAGATTACGCGAATAATTGTCGAGGAATCTAACCTGATGTTCATGCCGTTGAAATTTGTTACATTGGTGACTCATTGAAAATCTACGTACGAAAATGGAAATAAATGAAAGAAAAAATTTGTATTAGAATATATCCGCTTCGTATAATTGAAATATGTCTTACTTTTATATCTCACCATTTTTTAGCGTCACAAGGTATACATCTTTTCTCAGAATACGTATGTGTTGTCTCTTATTGTAAAATTATGTAAGGTAATATTGACTATTAGTCTGCGATTGCGGTGTGTGTGATTTTACCGACTTGTTTACTATTAATGAAAAGTATTGAGTGCTTGGAAAATTGCGGTTGCGGTAGACATATATGTTAATTATTGTTATTGATTTACTACGCATTGCGAATAATTCTTGTAATTTTGAGGTTATGGTAATATATATATATTGGATATGTTTGAAAATAAAAATAAAAGCAATTTTTTTTTAAAATGTGATTTATTTATTTAGCTCCTATTCTGATCCAATTGTCGAGAGGAACTGATTACATGATTTTTTTCTTTTAATTAATGCGATAATCCAAAGTATAGTGTAACTATTTCGCAGTCAATTATATTGTTACGATCGAATGAGTCGCTATTGCGAATTGTGCGTGGAATATTTACAGGTTCTGCGACAGTGGCTGCTATTTCGAGGAATTGCGATAATTTT
>NW_012087562.1:0-609 GCF_000956235.1 Wasmannia auropunctata | reverse complement strand
TCTATGCACTGTTGGGATTCTGCGAAGATTACAAACGCGTGGTGCTCAACGCTCGTCACGAGTTGATCCTGATACGATCGCGCAACGACAACAATTGCCTGACGGGAAATCAAGCGATAGAGCCTTCGATCGAATTGTCGAAGATACAATGGCGAATGCCGCACGTGTTACTGAATGAAATAAACAAGCTGTCGATGCTGCGCGCTCTGGAGAGCGGGCGCTACCTGAGCATGGCTTTTCGCTCGTGGGACCTGTACGATATTCCGCTGTTGCAATAGACGACCAAGCATTCGTGGGCCATAAAGATCGCTACTCAGCTCGAGAAATCGCGATACGTCATCTTCGCTCTACAAACGGGTCGAAAGAACGTCATGAGCGAGGACGTGAGCCGATTCGATCACTGCAATTTGACGAACGTGAAACTCTATCTGAACGCGGAATGCTATCCGTACGACGACATGAATCTGGATTTCGTTAGGAACAAGTGGGCCGTTCTCTACGACACGTACGCGCGTTTTTGTAAGGGGTACTACGGATACGAGTATCTCGAACCGAGTTCACCACCACAACATTTTTACGCAACGGCCCGTTCGTGATCATCGATTGCTC
>NW_012087561.1:0-685 GCF_000956235.1 Wasmannia auropunctata | reverse complement strand
ATTATTGTATAAATATATATAAATCTTTTAGAAATAAATAGAACTGACACAGAAAGTATTGGAGAAACCATGATAATTAATGATTCTTCAATTAACATACCTGGACCATCGAATACAAGTGTATATTCCTGTAGTATGCAACAAAGACCTTCTCAAAAAGGTAACATTTTAACATATTTGTAACATATTGTTAAGATATAATAGATATGATATATGATATGTATATAGATATACAGGGTGTCCCAAAATAAACTTCACAGGAGAATGTATGTGAAGTGAGCGCGAAGAGTCGCACATACGGCACGCTACGCTTCTGCGTACTCCGGCTAAGCGAGATCTGATTGATTAACTTTATTCCTTTAGTCCTTAGAACTTTAGTCCTTAAAATGTCATATTCCTGACTGAATTCTGAGACGATTCTTCCTTTACCAAAATTTTATCCGAAGCTTTGTTTTCAAATTATAACGAGAAACAGTTAGCGAATTACAGACCGCGTATGGATGGTAGACAGGGGCGGCGCAACTTACTGTCTGACGCAGGCGGTACGCGGGGCTTTCGCGACGATCAGCTGACTGCTACACGCGCGCATACACATGACATTTTAAGGACATGAGGTTACATTCTCTCTTGCACACACGCTCACGCACACGCTCACGCACACGCTCACGCACACGCACAACACACA
>NW_012087560.1:0-410 GCF_000956235.1 Wasmannia auropunctata | reverse complement strand
TTTACAATAATTAAACGATTGAGCTAGTGATGATGACGGTTTTTTATAACACTATTTCGAATTAAGAATATTCTATATTCTTCGGTTTATGTTGTCAATATGTGCTTGTAATGCTTATCACTACAAAATGCGTGATATCGTTACAAAATTGACTTTTTTAAAAAAAGTAAAAAAGGGTGCCAAGTGTTAGCGTGCTCCTCGAACAAAATTTGATGTTTATGATCTCCTTTTCGAACAAAAAACAGTTGTACAAAATTGAACAATGAAACCTAAGCGGTACATCTATTATCGAACAAAATTTGATGTTTATGATCTTCTTTTTAACAAAAAACAGGTGTACAAAATTAAACAATAAAACCTAAGCGGTACATCTATTATAGATCGGAAGAGCACACGTCTGAACTCCAGTC
>NW_012087559.1:0-478 GCF_000956235.1 Wasmannia auropunctata | reverse complement strand
TATCGTCTAGCAGCTACGTGGTATTCTCCCTGACACTCGCCAAGTGCCATCAGCATATCGTAGTATTCTTGATTTGTATACGCTGCCATTTCGTCCTGCTGACGCTTCTAATAATCGAAGGATTATTGATTGCAGCATCGATCGCGTTATCCTATTTATACGATCTCCGCGGGGGTCGAGACCCCCCACCGCGTCCCCCGCGACGAATCTAAGCGTCGCGGGTCGTGACAACCCGCGACACGTCGAGACGTGTTGTCACGACCCGCGACGCTTAGATTCGTCGCGGGGGACGCGGTGGGGGGTCTCGACCCCCGCGGAGATCGTATAAATAGGATAACGCGATCGATGCTGCAATCAATAATCCTTCGATTATTAGAAGCGTCAGCAGGACGAAATGGCAGCGTATACAAATCAAGAATACTACGATATGCTGATGGCACTTGGCGAGTGTCAGGGAGAATACCACGTAGCTGCTAGA
>NW_012087558.1:0-375 GCF_000956235.1 Wasmannia auropunctata | reverse complement strand
TCGACTCAAAGTCAAAAAGAAGTTAAAAAATATTCTTATGGAATACTTTTTTAACTATCAAAAATTCTTTTTAACTATCAAGAATTCTTTTTTACTTCATTTTGAACAGATTACGCGAATTCGAAAAGAACTCAAGCAAGTGAATTCTTTTTGAAATCAAAAGGATCAGTGGTGCTATTTGGGTAATAATGTGTCAACAAAATTTTAATAACTATTAAGTAATTTATTTTACAGATCCAAAATAAATTCAAAAATAAACATTAAATTAATATTAACTAAACATAAATATTAAAAAATATTTACTGAATACATTTTCTCAAATGAAAATTTAATGAAGAATACGTATTGAATAAATATTAATAAACATTGTACAAA
>NW_012087557.1:0-616 GCF_000956235.1 Wasmannia auropunctata | reverse complement strand
ACACACACACACACACACACACACACACACACACACACACACACACACACACACACACACACACACACACACACACACACATACACACACACAATATATATACATACACATCCATATCCATTTATCACAATAATTTTACATAATTATTTTGTTGCTCTAAAATATTTATATTATATTTAATTACATATTTAACATAAATATAAATTTATAAGCATTAACTTACTATTGCAGCATTCTCTTGGGAATCACGATGTTTCAAGATGTCTTCAATTTCCGCTAATTGTACAGCAATTTCCAAGGGAAATAGATTCTCGACACCTCCAAAAGAGATCTGTGTGTTCCTAGCTTCCGTTACCTCTGTTTAACAATTATATCTAATAAGGTCAGCGCTTGTATAATATATACACACATATAAACATACTGTTACGTCCTGAGGACTCCACGATTCTTTTCTTTCGTGGAAAATGTCAAAGTTAGCCGCCGGAAGCGACGAGCGATATCAGGGGCAATAATTTAATTAAATATTAGATTTAAGACTTCCTGCGTTCTAAGAAACGGATGAGCGAGAGCTTTCAATTAGCACAATCTGCTGCCGATAAACCCGATTTGCCTACAA
>NW_012087556.1:0-462 GCF_000956235.1 Wasmannia auropunctata | reverse complement strand
TATCCCCTGTGTGCCTTGTCGACTCAGTTTATGCTATACGTAAGTTATTACGTTATTAAAAAATTTACGATAGCATTGTATCAATTAATTGGGGTCCATTACTATATATTATAATACTGCTCGTTATTTCATTTCTTTATATTTAACTTTAGTAAGGATTTTTATATATTTTTAATAATTATTTTTAGACAATAAAGTAATTAATCTTTATATTTATATTCGCTCTCATATGATATTGTTGTTATTTCCTCGGTAATGTAAACCTACGGTTTTGACAATTGTGGAATCATTATTAACCCACGAATGCATTTACACACGCGCAATTTACTGTAATGAATACCATAATTTACTACAATGAGAATCATATTTTACTTATTATGTAGTGTTATTATAGGATTAAATTATGGGCCATCGTTCTGCAATTCTACGTAATTACGAAAACTCGAGTTTCTCTGAGATTTC
>NW_012087555.1:0-694 GCF_000956235.1 Wasmannia auropunctata | reverse complement strand
GACGTGTGCTCTTCCGTTCGTATCTGATCATCTCTAGATCAGCTCTCACACCCCTGGGTATTGCCGCATAGGTAGCCCTAAAATATTGAGAGCACCCGTCTCTTTGGAGCCGAGGCATCCACAGAGAAGGTAAGTTCTTCATGTTAAATACTAGAAGAATTGTCTTGGGAGTAACGTAGTAAAACAAAATAGTGACAGCGGTTTCTTAATCATTCTAACGAATTCTCTTGTAATTACTTCAGTCTGCTCAACCAGAATTGACAATAGTCTTTAGTCGTTAATAAAATAAAGATGCGTGACAACTGCATGACATTGCAAAATATTTGAAACGTTCAATCCTACATGTTCATCCAAACGATGCTGTGAGAAAAAAAACGAAAAGCGATGAAGAGGATGAGAACACCCGCTGGTGATTCGCGCCAATAACAATACGATGAAGAGTGAGATCAAGTGCGCGTATCGGATAAATTTCACAAAATCTTGTAACATTGGATCGCTGTTGGGATTTTCATCAAATCGCACGCTGGAACCACGTCAATGGCATGAATCGAACGTACCGATAAATATCATGAATGTAAACATCATTCGCATAGAGTGTAACATGACCGCGGGTGCGTATAGTAACGACAAGTGTGTACATACGATACACGAGTTTTCACCGAGCATGCCGCCAGGATATAAGATATCAGAAACG
>NW_012087554.1:0-341 GCF_000956235.1 Wasmannia auropunctata | reverse complement strand
TATCCCCTGTGTGCCTTGTCGACTCAGTTGTATGCTATACGAAGTTATTACGTTTATGAGTGTTTGATAAAAGTTATTTAAAGTTTATAAATACTTGTTGAAAAATGATAATAAGTGAAAAAAAGTTCTTATTTTAATTATTTTTAAAATTTTTTTCAAAAAATATTTTGGAAAATCCAGTTAAAAACTGACTAATAACTAGCTAGAAACTGACTAAATTTGCTGTCCAGTTATTGCCCAAACAAGCGTCACTTAAACTGATCAGTATCTAGCCAATGCAATTAGCCAATTACTGGCCAGTTACTGGCTAATTTCTAGTTTATTTTCTACTTGAGATGAAG
>NW_012087553.1:0-496 GCF_000956235.1 Wasmannia auropunctata | reverse complement strand
TATCAGTAGATGTATCAGTATGAGGAATAGACTGCTTGAGGTGATACGCCGAAGGGGCGGGAATACCTCATACTGAGTAGTATGCGCACATACACCTACCCAACAATCCGCATTTCACAACCAATCGTCACCTATCCACACACACACACACAGACGCACGCACGCACACACACACACACACCGCGCTCACACACACACACGCACGACACACACACACACACACACACACACACACACACACACACACACACACACACACACACACACACACACACACACACACACACACACACACACACACACACACACACACACATATATATATATAATTGCAACTAACGCTGATTGCGGGTAATGCAGCAAAACACCGCGTGCTTATTTCGCCAGCTTCGCGAAAATTTGACGTTCCAGTGCAGTCATTTTCAGTTTGTTTGCTCAATTTCTACATATTAAATTTCATTTTATTACGTGCTGCGCGCTCCTTCCCTCTCATTTC
>NW_012087552.1:0-386 GCF_000956235.1 Wasmannia auropunctata | reverse complement strand
ACATACAAGAGTCGATAGAAAAAGCTANCTTTACGCATGGAACATGTCAAACTTGTAAAGCTCAAATCACTGAAACTATCGAATATGGGCCTCATATATTAGTTGATACAAGCATCCTCACCGATGATGCTTATCTCCGCGCGATTAATATTGAAAAAAAGATATTTTGTTTGGCCGATATACAAAAAATTATTCACATTGAAAATCAAGATTATCGTCTTGCAGGCATTATATCATATAGAGGGTGCGGAAATAATGGGCATTATGTAGCTTATGTTAATAATATTATTAACTGGCATAAATATGATGACATGCTCCATAAACGATATACAGTAACTGCAGAAGAAGTTGTTATGCCTCATGTCATCATGTTTGTAAAGGTATAA
>NW_012087551.1:0-326 GCF_000956235.1 Wasmannia auropunctata | reverse complement strand
TTTTAAATAGAAAAAGGACTGGAGGGAGACAGTCCTATTAAAATTATTTGATTCCGTTATATTCATATTATAAGAGATATATTGCAGAATTAAATGATTTTAATAGAGATGACTGTTTCTGTCTTTTTATTTATTTTGTTTTGCCAAAAGACCTGAGTTCAAATCCGACCAGAAACAGCGAATTTTTATTCGATCGCCACCACTCGGAAGGCAATGGCAAATCATCGAGAGTATATCTTGCCATAAAAACCCCTCTAAATTAGGTCGAAACTTGATTGTAGGTCCCGTACATCTGCGTAAATTGTAAATAACGCTCTCTGATAAGA
>NW_012087550.1:0-396 GCF_000956235.1 Wasmannia auropunctata | reverse complement strand
GCTGCCGTCGCCGACTTGTCAAACGTCGATACTACGCCTAAACTACCGTTAATCCGCGCCACAACAAACTGGAGTAATGAGCAAAACGAGGCCATTTTAATACACGCGTTATATGAAGGCAAAATATACGATATTGACGTGTGGAAAAAATTGTTACGACATTGTCCACTTATGTTTGACAAACATCTTACTGCGGTAGAGTTGAAAAATCAAGCCTATCGAATGGCCTGCGGTTTTGTTCATGAAACATTTTGCAACAAGTTTGATCAAGAACTGCAACAGTTGCGAAACATAGCTTTTGCACGTTCGGCGTAAACTTTCTTTTCTTTGATTTTTTTCTAATTTGCATGCTAATAATTTTTATTTTTTAAACCACCAACAAGTTTACGATAAAAA
>NW_012087549.1:0-381 GCF_000956235.1 Wasmannia auropunctata | reverse complement strand
ATTAATAAATTCAGCACACGTCAAAACTAGGCGAGGACCTTATCTATCGGCTGTCGACGCCGCGTGAAACTCAGCAGCTCCGGATTCGAAGGGTCACTCCAATAATCCTTCTTCCCGAGCTGCGCCTCCCGAAAAACAAAGGAGCCGGAGCGGGGTCCTAGGTATATATAAGGCTCCTCTAGGCGTCTTGCGTCACTTAGAATTCAGATTTCGGGACTCACTTTACCCTTTTGTCACTCTGTGAGTTTAACGGTCGAAAAACTTAGAATCTGTGCGCGGTTGAAAATCGAGTGCCAAAGATCGCTCTTGGAGAGAAGTCCCGCGCAACCAGCCTTCGAGACCCCAGCCGTTACCCAGCGTGAGTTCCCGCCAGCCTCTCCA
>NW_012087548.1:0-383 GCF_000956235.1 Wasmannia auropunctata | reverse complement strand
GATATTAAACCATAGCTCCGAGTCAGCCGGGGTGAATTCGGGCATTCGTAAGCCTACCCGGTTAACTTCACCCTGAAGAAACACGGCTTGTGCCTCGATGCCGGAGGTGGAAGCCGTTGGCGTCGTCATGGCTGCAATTTCTATCAGCCGTTCGTCGGAAATCTTGTGCGTTGACGCGACGGAAATCTTCTTCACGGTCACTACGGAAATCTTCTGCGCGACGGAAATCTTCTGTGTAGACGCGACGGAAATCTTCTGCGATGTCGCGGCGGAGATTTTCTGCGATGTCGCGGTGGAGATCTTCTGCGATGTTGCGGAGAGAACTTCTTGTGTTGGCGAGACGGAAGTCTTCAATGTTGGCGCGATTGCGTCCTGCCTGATCA
>NW_012087547.1:0-384 GCF_000956235.1 Wasmannia auropunctata | reverse complement strand
GTTTCGCAAAAGTACTAGAAAATATTAAAAAATGGCGTCGAATGGCCAATCATAAGATTGATTTATTCGGCAGCCATTTATAATAGTGATAAATCAATCTTATGATTGGCCATTTGCGAGTCCAATCAGGACTCGTAACACCGGTCGCGCTTCTCTGATAATTTAAGACTCTAGGTGGAGCTAGAGTCCTAGATTATCAGAGAAGCGCGACCGGCTTATGGCAGTATCGCAAAAGTACTAGAAAATATTAAAAATGGCGTCAAATAGCCAATCATAAGATTGATTTATTCGGCAGCCATTTATAATAGCGATAAATCAATTTTATGATTGGCCATTTGCGAGTCCAATCAGGACTCGTAACACCGGTCGCGCTTCTCTGATAAT
>NW_012087546.1:0-376 GCF_000956235.1 Wasmannia auropunctata | reverse complement strand
TTCTTACGGACTAGCACGACGCGCGCGCAGTACGATGAACAACTACGGTTTGATGATCTTCGTTTTTAGAAGGTCATCAACTATTTCGCGTAATTGTATACGCTCGGAATGGGCAAAGCGACGTGGCGCATACCCAGTGAGAAACAATTTGTCGACCCGACGTCGATTCGACGTCGAAAAGTGGGTTCGAAATGAGATCGAAATTGACATCGACATCGATGTCTTTTTGACTCCCACGTCGACCTCCTGTCGATTCAAACTGTGAAATCGATTTGACATTGATCATAAATCAAAATCCTGCCCAAGGAGAACAGAAAGATCAAAATGACATAAAAATAAGATCAAATTTTAGTTTGTCAAAATAATATCAAATTGA
>NW_012087545.1:0-363 GCF_000956235.1 Wasmannia auropunctata | reverse complement strand
GTAAAGACTGTATTTGTGAAGATTCAAATTGCCAAAGTGATGAAAGTAATAACAATAACAACACAATAGTTACAGATAATTTAACAGAATATAATAAAATGACATCAATACAAAAACGAAGAAAAACTGGTTTCTTGACGGAGGTAGGAGTATCTTCGAAGGCAATGACACCGACAGAACATAAAATGTACGAAATTCATCGTAGAACAGTTAACAGATTATCGAAAATCAAGAAATCACTTTGCAATAAAAATAATGCTTTGAAGGAATTGCAGAAACTATATAAAGATAATGTTTTCCAATGCATTAAAAATCAACTCAATATTGTAACCCAAAATTTTATTGATTCGCAGTTGCAAAATG
>NW_012087544.1:0-381 GCF_000956235.1 Wasmannia auropunctata | reverse complement strand
TTATTTCAAATGTAAAATTAACGTTAAATAAATATTTAAAAAAATGTTAAATAAACGTTTAAAAAATGTATACTCAAATCATTATTTCAAATGTAAAATTAACGTTAAATAAATATTAAAAAAAATATTAAATAAACGTTTAAAAAACGTTTTTTAGAAATCATTATTTTAAACGAATATTTAATAAAAAAAAAATATTAAATAAATGTTTAAATAAATATTTTTTTCCAAAAATGAGTTTAGGAAATGAAAAAAAAACATTAAAAAAACATTTAAAAAACATTTAAAAAATATTGTGTGCTGATTGGGTTATTACCGGACACCCTGTATATACATGTAGATTTAATTTGTAAATAAAAGATGTAGATCGGAAGAGCACAC
>NW_012087543.1:0-385 GCF_000956235.1 Wasmannia auropunctata | reverse complement strand
GAAAACGTATACAAAGTCTTTATTATGTATCTGTATTGTAATTTTTTGTATTTACAAAAGCAGATATATCATTTTGATGACTGTCTTTATATAATTATATGCATTTTTTATTAAAGTCCTGGATGCGTTATAAAAACGTATGATCTGATTACGTTAAAGCTTCTTGGCTATTATAGTAAAGGAATTATAATAAAGCGTTGTAATTTAGACTATCAAACAATACCCATAATTAGGAATTAAAATGCCGACAGCCCAATCTAATCTAACTGACTCATAATGCATCTTTAATTGATTCTACTCTTAACAACAAACATTTAAAAGATGTATGTAAAACAAATATATATAAAAAATATATATAAAAATATGTATGGACACAGATGTAACA
>NW_012087542.1:0-452 GCF_000956235.1 Wasmannia auropunctata | reverse complement strand
GTGCTCTTCCGATCTGTCGTGAGACCGAGCTGTGTCTCTTTACTCCAATCATCGAGTTGAGCGGAGGCACGATGGTCATATCTAAAAAACGGCCAAGTGAATGAAATTTTTAATAGGCTTAGTCGATTGCTTGGAGTCATATTATATAATAAAAGTTTTATTTTTTTTCTAAGTTGAATATTAAGAGAGATATTTCAAGTTTTATGTCAAAATGGGGGAAAATATATGTAAGAAACGTCGTCCCGGTGTCCGGGTTCGTGGTGTCCGGGTGTAAATCGACTTTCACTACTCGTATACGCCTACACAAACTCCCAAGCACCCTATACACCCATACTCATCTCCACCTACGCTATTCGTGCATACACTTTCCCACCCCCCCCCTCCCACCCACTACAAAGTCTTAATACATCCCATTTCGTCCCTGTATGACCTATTACACTTACACCCACCCA
>NW_012087541.1:7903-8317 GCF_000956235.1 Wasmannia auropunctata | reverse complement strand
TATTTAGGTTTTATTTTGAAGAAATAATAGATGTACCGCTTAGGTTTTATTGTTTAATTTTGTACACCTGTTTTTTGTTAAAAAGAAGATCATAAACATCAAATTTTGTTCGATAATAGATGTACAGCTTAGGTTTCATTGTTCAATTTTGTACAACTGTTTTTTGTTCGAAAAGGAGATCATAAACATCAAATTTTGTTCGAGGAGCACGCTAACACTTGGCACCCTTTTTTACTTTTTTTAAAAAAGTCAATTTTGTAACGATATCACGCATTTTGTAGTGATAAGCATCACAAGCACATATTGACAACGTAAACCGAAGAATATAGAATATTCTTAATTCGAAATAGTGTTATAAAAAACCGTCATCATCACTAGCTCAATCGTTTAAAGATCGGAAGAGCACACGTCTGA
>NW_012087541.1:0-456 GCF_000956235.1 Wasmannia auropunctata | reverse complement strand
CATCCGTGGCGTTGGGACTCTTCTGCATGCGGGCTTCAGTCTCCTCGATTATCTTTACTTTCAGCACTCGGCAATTTATCGTGCGACTCAATAGCACAACGAAAATTCTCATAGCTGGCGGGTAAGCTGTACAGCAACATGATGCTCAACAAATCCTCGTTGATTTGAACATCCATGGCGCTTAATTTGTCGACGGCATCGAAGAACTTCAATAAATGTGCGCGTACGTCCTGACCTTCCTGCAATCGCTGCAAGGTTAATTGTTTTAGTAACGTCGCCTTTCGTGCCGGACCTTTTGACGCATGAATGCTTTCTAACTTTAACCAGATTTCTCGGGATGTGACGCATCCACGAATTTGTTGTAACTCGCTAGGACTAATAGATAATATTAAATCTGACTTAGCCATTTTATCCTTGCTCCGCCACGATATTACGCTAGCTTCCGATTGTGCATCG
>NW_012087540.1:0-621 GCF_000956235.1 Wasmannia auropunctata | reverse complement strand
ATCGTTACCCGTTACCGTTGATAGAAGATCAGTTGGATCGGCTACAGGGTGCTAAGATTTTCAGTACTTTAGACTTGAAAAATGGTTTCTTTCACGTGCGTATGGACGAATCAAGCATAAAGTATACGGCATTTATCGTGCCTGATGGTCAATACGAATTCTTACGAGTGCCCTTTGGTCTATGCAACTCCCCTTCCGTTTTCCAGAGATATATAAATGTAACCTTTCGGGAATTGATTCAAGACGGAATAGTATATATGGACGATTTGATAGTTCTCTCCAACGACGAAATGAGCGGGTTGCGAAATCTCGAAAAAGTCCTTGAAACAGCTAGTAAACCGGCTGATATAATGGGAAAATGCTGTTCTTGCAAAAGAAAGTTGAATTCTTAGGCCACACGATAAAAGACGGCACAGTGCAACCTTCCGAGCGTAAGACAGAGGCGGTACGACGTTTCCCCGAACCGACTAATATACGGCAGATACAAGCATTTTTAGGCCTCGCCGGGCACTACCGTAAGTTCATTCCGGGTTACTCGACGATTGCGACCGCTATCTGATCTTCTGCGAGCAAATGTTAAATTCAACTTTGGCGCGGCTCAGAAAGAAGCGTTTACACGAC
>NW_012087539.1:0-380 GCF_000956235.1 Wasmannia auropunctata | reverse complement strand
AATGCGCGTCAGCCGGAGCGCGCGCTCGCTCCACTCGGTGCGCGCGTGACCACCGACAAACAAGTCCCTTTATTCTCTGTTAATTCAAATCTTTAATTTCAATTATTCTTCATATTTTTATTAAGCACAACGTGCGAATAATAACTATTGTAATATTCCGCGAAGTGTTTGTGCGGAATAAATTCTCAGAGACTGCGACGAAAATACCCTCTCCACCCTCAAATCAGGGGTATATATTCGGGCGATTTTGGAGCCCGGTCGTCATTCGATTTTCGAAAGCCGAGACGTTTAGTGCTGTAGTCAGTCTATATAGTCATTATATGCAAAAGAGCATAATCGAACGGGTAACTCTTCTCTACATTTAAATAAGGCTTTCGAAA
>NW_012087538.1:0-655 GCF_000956235.1 Wasmannia auropunctata | reverse complement strand
TAGGAACTACGTATTTATTGGTAATCCAATGTTCCCTGATTATCTAATTGCTTATTTATTTCGTCTAATTCTACGCTTAGTTTCTGTAATTCTGCCGGGTTTTTAATTATAGGTTTCAGTTATGGTTGGTCACGCAGTCTCGTATAATCTTCTACGTGTTTGTTTTTTACAAGTGTTAAGTTAAACTCGGGCAGATGCGTTTGTATTAGAAGTGTAAGTTTGTTGCTGTGTCGTCAGCGTAATGTCAGGTGTAGTTAATTTACAATTTCCTATTAAAGTTATTTTACCGGTTCCGCGTATAGAAATTTTTCTTTCCTCCTGGTTATTACACTCGATGTTTATTTTTTGCTCCTGAACGGTTGAATATAACCAGGTTTGCGGTTCCGCTAGTGTGATCCACAACGTGGTGTTTGATAATACGCGTCTCCTTTCGTTTTGAAGCTGTCCTGGGACATTTACAAAAATTTGCACCTCGCACGGTGCGTCCGCCCTAGTATGATAGACGGATAAAGTTCGCTCGCAAGTATAAGTGGCATCCTCTCGAATGCAATTGGCTAATTCCTTCTCGCTCGGTCGCATGTAATGATGATTATCTTTGTCGATGGCCATTAAGGGCTGATTTACTTTTAAAATGCGAAAGATCGGAAGAGCACAC
>NW_012087537.1:0-334 GCF_000956235.1 Wasmannia auropunctata | reverse complement strand
AAGTTTATTATTCTGATGTTTCTAGGAGTAAAAGGCGCCACAAAGACATGGTATTCAACGTTTATTGCGCATAAAAGTTTAACTCGATTCAACTTTTTCCGCGTGGCAGAATAAGATGCTGTTTCCGGGAAAGCGAGCGATTGAGTGGCTACAGGGGATGCGGTCCACTTGAACAAATTCTTTGAAGTCTTTTTGACCGATCAGAAAAATTTTACTAATTGACCAATAAAAAATTCTTTGCAGCATAAGTAGACCGTAATAAAAAAAAACAATACGACGATCTGAAGTAATCAGTCTTGATCAACATGGACTAACAATAAGATATTCATGTTAA
>NW_012087536.1:0-590 GCF_000956235.1 Wasmannia auropunctata | reverse complement strand
CTGGAGTTCAGACGTGTGCTCTTCCGATCTCTTTCATACAAGTAATATACATTTATGACTTAAAGAAGGAAAAATTTTTATGGAATTTTAACTTGGCGCCATTTATTGATATCAGATCTTTTATACAAATAATATATATATATATATATATATTTTCACTAAAAATAGAGATCGGTATTTAAAGTACCAAAAGATATAGCATTTAGGTTTTATTTTGAAGAAATAATAGATGTACCGCTTAGGTTTTATTGTTTAATTTTGTACACCTGTTTTTTGTTAAAAAGAAGATCATAAACATCAAATTTTGTTCGAGGAGCACGCTAACACTTGGCACCCTTTTTTACTTTTTTTAAAAAAGTCAATTTTGTAACGATATCACGCATTTTGTAGTGATAAGCATCACAAGCACATATTGAGAACGTAAACCGAAGAATATAGAATATTCTTAATTCGAAATAGTGTTATAAAAAACCGTCATCATCACTAGCTCAATCGTTTAATTATTGTAATATTAAGATATGAAGATGACTCGTTTCTCTATTATTTAGTGCATGTTCTTAACTGTGAAAAAGTTGTTATTTATTATCGAA
>NW_012087535.1:0-455 GCF_000956235.1 Wasmannia auropunctata | reverse complement strand
CTTCTCAGGACAGCCAATTCTTTTACGATAAATCTCTTCCAACGGTGAATCCTTGCAGATCTACAAACGTTGGTACAATCATGACGAGTAATCTATCAAAACTGTGTCCACTTCGCGAATTGTCACAGTTTTTATCTCGGATGAGAATATTTGCAGACGTGACAATTTATGTGATTTTGCGCACAACGTTGGATAATGGACAATATTCAATCACGCGATCGTGTAAGATAAGACAATAGGCTGTAGTATTCTCCGACATATTTTCTTTACAGTCAAATTCTATTCGCACATCCACGGTAGCGCTCTTGACGGACTCGTTTTGTCGCGTGCAGTCAATGACTACGAAAGGTCCATTCTCCAAAAATGAACCTACAGTTAACAGCGTTTTATCGTTTGTGCATCCGTAATAAGTTTTACGAAAACTAGCATACATATCAAACAGGATGGCGTATCTG
>NW_012087534.1:0-545 GCF_000956235.1 Wasmannia auropunctata | reverse complement strand
GCGAGAGTACGATGAGATCGTTCGAGCGCCCCGTTGCTTTCCGGGTGTATACGTCGGTTGTTTGTATTTTTTCTATTTTTAACAGTTTACATACGTTTTTAAACAGTTCGCTTGTGAAATTGGTGCCTTGATCGGTTAGCACCTTTTCGGGTACTCCGTGCTCTGTTATTATTTTCGTGACGAAGGCTTTCGCGACCGAAGCCGCCTCCTGATTAGGCAATGGAATCGCTTTGCTGAATTTTGTTAAGCTATCCTGAAATGTGAGCACGTACTTATTCTCTGTATTCGTTACTGTGAGCGGTCCCACTATATCCAGAGCGCATTTTTGGAATGGTTTGTCGGGCGTATCCGTTATTACCAATGGCATTTTCGTTTTACGGCTAACAATAAGTTTATTTTTCTGGCAATATTCACATTTATTAATGTAATCCTCGATATCTCTAGTTATTCCTCGCCAGTTATGTAGTAATCGAATTCGATTTAATGTTCTCGCTACTCCTTGATGTCCTCCTATCGGTGAGTCATGATACTGTCTCTTATACACA
>NW_012087533.1:0-445 GCF_000956235.1 Wasmannia auropunctata | reverse complement strand
ACGTGTGCTCTTCCGATCTATAAGAGACAACACATACGTATTCTGAGAAAAGCTGTATACTTCGTGACGCTAAAAAATAGTGAGATATAAAAGTAAGAGACATATTTCAATTATACAAAGTGGATTCTAATACAAATTTTTTTCTTTCATTTTTTTCCATTTTCATACGTAGATTTTCAATGAGTCACCAATGTAACAAATTTCAACGTCATGAACATCAGGTTAGATTCCTCGACAATTATTCGCGTAATCTAATATGACGTTCGTGACGTTCAAATTTGTTACATTGTTGAGCCAAAGAAAATCTACGTACAAAAAAAAAAATCTCTCGCAATATATTCGTTGTCACATAAGCTTACATACAATACTTGTTTAATACATCGCATTAAAACAATAAAATCGAAATTGCACGAGATCAATTTTTTTTTCCTTACGTACACAAATA
>NW_012087532.1:0-463 GCF_000956235.1 Wasmannia auropunctata | reverse complement strand
GCAACTCTTGCAACTCGCGATGGCTTTATTCTCGCGGGCATTTCCCTGTAAGTAACCTATCCCCAGTATGAGATCCACACGTATAACGCATACGTGTCACCCCCGCATCCGGTTCCGTTCTAGCACAGCCACAAAGAGGACATCCACACCAATGCACGGACAGACACAGATTATATTAATCCTCAAAGCTCGCTGCACACGTCCGTTCGTCTCCGGTAGTCGCACATGGGCACTCTAACCCTACCTGTCACTCCACAAGAGGCGCCCGCAGGCGAGTCGCCTTCGCGGTGTAGCGCCTCGTTCACAGCTGCCTGTGTAAAAGCGAGCAGGAAATCGCTCCCTCGTACACAGACATATGTCACGCAGTCAAATTTATCCACGAATAATGCAGGCGTCGCTAAAAAGTCTCGTGGCCCCTTATGGTTTAACGATATAAACCGAGATTATAATACCGGAATTATGC
>NW_012087531.1:0-380 GCF_000956235.1 Wasmannia auropunctata | reverse complement strand
TATCCCCCTGTGTGCCTTGTCGACTCAGTTCGGACTCGTCCGAAGACTCAGCACCGGCCGGTATCACCAGCGCGCCGCGGAAATATTCGCGAAAAAACTCGCGAGCAGCCAAATCCTCGAACGGTGGCCCATTTGTTAAATCTTCAACAGGCAGCTCGCCCGCAAAAATAGCCGTTAAATTTTCAGGAAGCGTATACATCTTGACCCGCTCGTCAACGGGATGGCAAGCGAACTAAGTCCACAGGTGAAACAGTGCCGCGACAGGCGCGATTAAAATATGCAGCCCAAGCACGACACCACGAAGATGAGAATGATAAAGTTGTACGCATTAAATTATACACACACACGTACACACACACGCGCACGTCGCCTAACCGAAT
>NW_012087530.1:0-836 GCF_000956235.1 Wasmannia auropunctata | reverse complement strand
CATTATCATATAACTGCTTTAGTACATATAAAAAAAGTAAAAATATTACATTGGCTTGCACTTTCAAAACATGTAGTTTTGTTCCACTTTCATTAAGAAAAGAATGGAGTCTACATGCTCAGTGATATTCTTAACTTCTTTAATTATTTTATAAATATAAAACTTATCAAATATTTTATAAGTTGTGTTTATGTTTATATGACAGTCTCAGTTATTTACTAAAATATTTTTAATAAATAACACTCTCATATTTTTAATTCTAATATTAAAATTGTAAAAAGTGACAGTAATTGGGACACTGGCAGTAATTGGGACAGTTACCCTATATGGATCGCAATAAATTCCATTGACGTATAAAATGGACTACGCATGTCATTAGGCAAACGTGGCGCCAGACTACATTAACAATAAGCACACAAGCGCCACGCATACCTAGTGCTTGTAGTCCATTCTATATGTCGACCCCCCATGGTATTTAGCGTACTACTGCAGCGCCACCGACTCACCAATAAAACGTTCTACTGAACTTGCTTATCAAAACCTCGTAATTTTCAACTTTGTTTTTTTTTGCAATTAGTTGAGTAGTGCGTTTTATCCGTTTATTACTTAATACTTGACTGTAATACTTGACACTGATTCCTATCGATACTATGAGTTTCATAGAAATCGATTGGTATCACGTCGTGTCGGTTCATTGTAAATCGAGTCGATAATATCACAATCTCACCTGCAATACCACACACACACACACACACACGCACACGCACACGCACACGCACACGCACACGCACACGCACACACACACACACACACACACACACACACACACACACACA
>NW_012087529.1:0-514 GCF_000956235.1 Wasmannia auropunctata | reverse complement strand
TCAGCACGACCCACTGTGTGTGTGCGGAAGTGCAGGCACCCGGCTTCTCTTTTTATGTCGCATCGTGCTACTTTCAGTACAGCGATAAAATAGAGGAGCACCTCAGACACCTGGATATGGTGCTTCATAAACTGAGGGGAAAGAGATTGCTAGTGGCGGTAGACGCCAACGCACGTTCGTCAATGTGGGGTCCCCAAGGGACAGACGAAAGAGGAAACAAATTCGAAGACCTCATTCGTGCGCATGGCATGCATGTTGTGAACAGAGCTGGCCAGGCACCAACATTCAAAACGGCAAACAGGACGTCACCCTATCATCGCCTTCCATGGCCCACTTCATCAATGAATGGATGGTGAGGTGCACCTGGACAACCAGCGATCACAATTCGATAGAGATCAGATTAAGGGTGCCAAGAGCACGTTGTGACGATCGGCGAGGTGCGAACATGAGGTTCGACACCCGTCGAGCCGATTGGGAACGCTTTGCTGAGAGTCTAATTGGCTTATCGGAGTCA
>NW_012087528.1:0-360 GCF_000956235.1 Wasmannia auropunctata | reverse complement strand
TTGTGCTTATGCTTTGTTATACATTTCATGTGCTCCCGGCCTAACTCTCGATCTACTCGTATGATGCACTGGAAAAAAATTAAAAGAATAACATTTGTCAAATTCATACCTAAGTTGTCCGTTTGTACATTACTGTACAATTTTGAATGTATTTAATTGATAATTACAAAGTCATAATTAATAGTGTGTCTTTATCTATACTCACCGGCAAAAAACCGGGCACCTATATTAAAATCTAGCTGGTGCCTGGTTGTTTTGCCGATGAGTATGTATATATATTATATATGTATATATGTATATATATACATATATATACATAATTTTTTTCGTGTATGCAGTATACCTCCATAAATTTCATGG
>NW_012087527.1:0-502 GCF_000956235.1 Wasmannia auropunctata | reverse complement strand
TACGACGATATATTTTGTGATTACTAGAGTCTCTTCATATGTCGTCTTCCTGATTTTCTCTTGTTCCTCTCTCACACGAATCTCGCTCTTTTTTATTTCGTCCATCAGAGTTTTGATATTCTGCTCAACTGTCTCTCGTTGCGCCAAAATATCATTGTTGCTTTTCTCACAAAACGCGTGAAGGTCGTCCAACGATTTTCGCGTTTTATTACGAAACTTTGCTACACTGTTCGATAAGATGTTGATATCGCTACGAAATGTCGCAAAGGTTCTCTCTGTGTCAACGTGAAATATCTCAATTTTATCCTTCAGATTTTTGAACGCGAGTAGTCTAGTACCACCATGGGGAGCCGCCTGTGACGTCACTGGGCCGCCCACTCCCCACCTCTGCGGCCCTAGTGCCACCGGCGGCTCCCCATGGTGGTACTAGACTACTAAATTTATTACTGCATGGTCTTGTACGTGAATATAGCGACTACTCGCTCTCTCTCTTCCTCAACGT
>NW_012087526.1:0-1287 GCF_000956235.1 Wasmannia auropunctata | reverse complement strand
TATGTACATTTGCAAATAAATCTGTACTAAAAATAAGTAAATGATAAAGCAATAGTAATTCACGTTTTCGTAAACACAACAAAAAATAATTTGTAAATATTTAAAATCTTATTGTGTATGTCAAATATAATCTTAAAATTGACGTCACATATTGGTTTTGTTTTGCTGTCAATATGACGTTAGAAAATGACGTTCGGTGAATGTGACATATCGACGTCATTATCGGGTCTCTGATAACCAATTTAGGTCCAATTTGTGACGTCGCATTGGTCTTTTTATGACCAAAATTTGTCGTCGTTTTGACGTTGTTTTGCTACTTGGGCTTTAGTCAAATTATTTTGAATTTTTGAATTCAGACTACAGATTCATAATCAGCGACCTAAAAAATCTCTGAGAAGCGATTTTCATTTAGATTATTTTGATTTTCGCAATATCGGGCAGCCATATTGGATCTGCCATTTTAAATTTTGGAATTTAGATTTCAGATTCGTAACCAGCGACCCAAAAAACAATAAAATACTGTCGGAACTATTTTTTAACATGAATATTAGGGCAATAAAAACACAATAGTGTCAAACATTCTCAAAGGATAGGCACAACTTTGACCCCCTATATTTCGCAAATCAGTCATATGCTCAACTCAAAAATTTTATGCAATTGTCTCATCATGACTAATCATTTGGCACAAAATTTGCTTCAAAATTAGAGGTCCAGAAAAGGGGCGAAAAACCACCTAATTTTGGTCTGGGTCTTTATAGTTCGCGCGTTTACATTTTATCTCTATTTCAATCCTGTAAAAGTGTTTTCAAATTCGTTCAGTCGTTTCGGAGTTATCCATTAGAACGCAAATGTCGGTAATTTCTACCTTCCAGCTTCGTCTTAAAAACATCCACTTCAATCTTCCGAGGAGGGCGGGGGAGGGAGGGAGGTTGAAATTGTTAAATGGCATGTGGAGTCGAGTGAGGACTCGTTTGAAAGGGCTTTTCAAGACGAGAAAAACGCGAGGTCGTTGAGGTCTCTACAACTTTTTTCGCAGAGTTATGCTCGTTTGAACATTTGTATTATTTAACGCTAGCGAGAGCACACGGCGAGGATGATAAGGTTTCACGCATACTTCTGAGTGAATGGATGTGCATGTAGAAGAACGTGTGTGTGTGTGTGTGTGTGTGTGTGTGTGTGTGTGCGTGTGCGTGTGCGTGTGCGTGTGCGTGTGCGTGTGTGTGTGTGTGTGCGTGTGCGTGTGTGTGTGCGTGTGCGTGTGTGTGTGCGTGTGCGTGTGTGTGTGTG
>NW_012087525.1:0-379 GCF_000956235.1 Wasmannia auropunctata | reverse complement strand
AAAAATTAACTAATTATAATCGATTATTCATTTCACGTAAGAAGAATAATCAATTGTGATTGGTTTTCTTAAATTTTAAATCTTAAATCTTATTGCAAACGCCGCTTTACATTTCAGAATGTTTGACTGTGATTGGTCAATATGACCTTACGGTTACAATTAAAATTTTTGTACTGAAGGATCCCGATTGGACACGTTACGCGTTCTAAAATTTAAAACGACGACTATAATAAAACTTAAGGCTCAATATTTAAGAAAATTGACCAATCAAAATCGATTATCTTTCTCACATTAAATTAATAATCAACTATGATTATTGGGACAATTGAGTTAAAAACTATTTATCTGTAAATAACACTATCATTTTTAGAACTGATCT
>NW_012087523.1:0-307 GCF_000956235.1 Wasmannia auropunctata | reverse complement strand
TATCCCCTGTGTGCCTTGTCGACTCAGTTTATTTTCAATATTAGCAATAATATACTTATCAGAAATATTTAAAACTAGTTAATCTTACTATATTAATACTTATATAATTCCTATATAACAAAATGTTTCCAATTATGATATTCTTCAAAGAAATGCTGCATACAAAAATATTCTTTGCACCAGGCGCAACGTATTATAGCAGGTGTACCACATGTGGAACAGAATGGTATTTCTTGAATATCCTTTCCAGAAAAACAAAAGTCTACAGGATTTTCGAAATATAGCTGTCGTTCTTCAATATATCCAC
>NW_012087522.1:0-590 GCF_000956235.1 Wasmannia auropunctata | reverse complement strand
TTTGATCTCTACATCCATTTTGTCTTTTCCGTTGGGAAGAAGGAGAATTTATTTTAGATACCGATGCGTCGAATCATGGAATCGGTGCGGTTCTCTCCCAAAGACAAAACGGAATCGAAAAAGTAATTGCTTACTTTAGTCGTGTTCTTAATAGAGCGGAGAAAAACTATTGTGTCACCCGTCGGGAACTTTTAGCTGTGGTGGATTCTTTAAAATCTTTTCATCAATATTTGTATAGACAAAAATTTTTGGTTAGGACGGATCACATTTTACTTCGATGGCTAATGTCTTTTAAAGACCTTGAGGGTCAATTGGCTAGATGGTTGGAGCGATTGCAACAGTATGATTTTACAGTGGTCCACCGTAACGGTACTTTACATAAGAATGCTGATGGTCTTTCTAGACGACCGTGTGCAGAAACTTTATGCAATTATTGTACGAGAGTGGAATTAAGTGAGGAAAAAGAAAAATTTGAGATAGTTCGTCGTATATCTTTTGTAGAGGGAAACACTGACGAATTTCGTGAAGAGCAATTAAAAGATCAGAACATTTCTGTTATTTTACGAGGGAAAGAAGAAGGGAGACGTCCA
>NW_012087521.1:0-401 GCF_000956235.1 Wasmannia auropunctata | reverse complement strand
TATCCCCTGTGTGCCTTGTCGACTCAGTTTTTGAAAAAGATAATCAACAGAAAGAGAGAAAATTGAATAAAAATTTTGTTGGAAATAAGAATAAAGAGAAAGAGTGTTGGGAATGTGGTAAGAAGGGTCACTTCCGTTCCGAATGTCCTGACAAAGAGGGAAACAAATATTTAGAAAGCGATTAATTTAATAAACCGGAGCCGATTATATAAAATGTATATAGATTGTCTTTGTATTTATTATGTTTACTGCGTATTTGAATTGTTTTCAGTTATAATGCACGGCGGATGAAGTCTCCCTGAAGTGGTTGGCGTGAACTGGAACGGACAGAGGATGGATTTATGGAGGCAACTGCCTGGAGCAAAAGAAAAAGACGAGGGAGCAGCAGTAAAATGCCGCCG
>NW_012087520.1:0-316 GCF_000956235.1 Wasmannia auropunctata | reverse complement strand
ATAAAAAATATATATAAAAAATATGTATGGACACAGATGTAACATCTATCGTATTAACTTTTTTACATAATGCATATATAATCGATTATTTTTCTCAAGTGAGTTGAATAATAGACTATGATTGGTTAATTTTCTTAAATTTTAAGTCTTAAGTCTTATTGTAGACGTTTAAAGCAACATCTACAATTAAATTTAAGATTTAAGATTTAAGAAAATTTATCAATTATTATCGATTATTCTTCCTAGTGAGATAAATAATCGACTATGATTGGTCAATTTTCTTAAATCTAAGTTTTAAGTCTCATTGTAGACACCG
>NW_012087519.1:0-462 GCF_000956235.1 Wasmannia auropunctata | reverse complement strand
ACTGCCGTCAACGCTGCTTGACTTCCTGTGATTGAGAACTGCAGACACTTTGGGATGATCCATGACTACTCGATATTAATAAATACATATTCGTGATAGATCAGATCAATAAAGTTATCAAAAAGATGAAAATATTTTCTTTATAAATGTTAACATACAATAACATGATAGATAATCAAAATAACGACAGTAAAATATAAATAAGTACAACACACTATAAAATACTGGATCAAGAGAAGCGATAACGTTTCATACAAATGTATGCAAAAAAATTAAAACAAATTACTATTATTCTGATCACAGACAAAATTGGATTTTTATTGCATTCAAACCGATTTAGTTTATATCCTCAAAATCGATGAATTTCGAATTACACCGGATTACAATCAACTCAATTACTAAAAATTAAATATTATTAAAGCAGATTGAAATTACATACGCGCCATCGCTAAATTTCGAATA
>NW_012087518.1:0-339 GCF_000956235.1 Wasmannia auropunctata | reverse complement strand
TTGTCTTTTTCTTTGCTTTTTTTCATAAACTTTCAATGTTGTATGGTCTCTTTGGTCTTCTATATCGTCGTCGTCGTCGTCTTCATCGCAAAATTTCAATCTTGTCCCCTTTCGTCTATAATTTATAATTTCGTCGCTGTTGTTGTCGCTGTCTTTTTCTTCGCTTTTTTAAATAAAATTTCAATGTTGTATGGTCTCTTTGGTCTTCTATATTGTCGTCATTGTCTTCTTCTTCGCAAATTTCAATCTTGTCCCTTTTTTCAATCTTGTCCCTCCTCTCTCTTTTGGCTTTCTCGTTTCTCTCACGACTTTCTCGTCTGTTTCTCTGCTTTCTCGTCT
>NW_012087517.1:0-543 GCF_000956235.1 Wasmannia auropunctata | reverse complement strand
TGGCATTTAGGCGCAGCGAGATCGGTAATTGGTCTATGTCGGCCAGGCGCCCTGGCCCGACAGAAAGGAGAAGCCAGGCGCCCTGGCCTTCTCTGTGCGCACGGTGTTGGTGCCAACGGGGTGCCCTGATCGGGCGGAAGGCGAAGAAGCCAGGCGCCCTGGCTCTCTTTGCTAAATGTAGGAGATGTGAAGAAGTCAGGCGCCCTGACCTTCTTCGCAAGGGACGCAAGGAAGCCAGGCGCCCTGGCTCTCCTCGCAAGGAACGTGAAGAAGTCAGGCGCCCTGACTCTCTTCGCAAGGAACGTGAAGAAGTCAGGCGCCCTGACTCTCTTCGGAAGGAACGTGAAGAAATCAGGCGCCCTGATTCTCTTCGCAGGAGGAACGGTCTCGACAGGAGTAGGTTCGGGACCGGACTGGTAGCCGTCGCTCCGCGGCGGCAGCTTATATACCCCCGCGATGGGCTTCGGCGGGGGCTGCGGAGAGGGGTCGCTCTCCCGTAACACGCTCGGCGCGCGTGTTTAGTCGAAGTTGTGGCGCTGAGCG
>NW_012087516.1:0-461 GCF_000956235.1 Wasmannia auropunctata | reverse complement strand
TCAGTCGCACGCACGCACGCACGCACGCACGCACGCACGCACGCACGCACGCACGCACGCACGCACGCACGCACGCACGCACGCACGCACGCACGCACGACACACACACACACACACACACACACACACACACACACAATATATATACATACACATCCATATCCATTTATCACAATAATTTTACATAATTATTTTGTTGCTCTAAAATATTTATATTATATTTAATTACATATTTAACATAAATATAATTTTATAAGCATTAACTTACTATTGCAGCATTCTCTTGGGAATCACGATGTTTCAAGATGTCTTCAATTTCCGCTAATTGTACAGCAATTTCCAAGGGAAATAGATCCTCGACACCTCCAAAAGAGACCTGTGTGTTCCTAGCTTCCGTTACCTCTGTTTAACAATTATATCTAATAAGGTCAGCGCTTGTATAATATATACACACATATAAA
>NW_012087515.1:0-514 GCF_000956235.1 Wasmannia auropunctata | reverse complement strand
ACGGGGATCGAACTCGCCTCAATCGTCGGCTGCACGAAAGTGAACACAGCGTGTCTCTGTCTGCTCGGCTACATCACTTTTTAATTTACCGGTGTTCAATTCTAATACTCATGGTACAATCGATCAAACGCTTAATTTTATTTGTAATTTTTTCTTGATCAAAATCTATTTACTGTGTTTACATATTTAACCTTCCTTTTTAAATGAACTACGGCTTATCTCATTTAGCATTTCGTGCCATCTTCTGTAAATATATTTAATTTTATGCGCCGCTTATTTATTATCGCGCGCCCTTAATCGAAAGTCATTATAAATATATAATATATACTTTGTGGGAGACACTAGGAAACTGCGTCTCCTTATTATATGATATATTGTGTTTGTTTTCTTTTTCTTCACTTTACCTTCTTACTCATTCTTTAGTGGTATTCAAACTTTCGCGGTAACTAGCGCGCGACATGTTACTGCGTACGGGTGGCGCAAGGGTGGCAATACGTTAATGTGCAACTTCAAT
>NW_012087514.1:0-538 GCF_000956235.1 Wasmannia auropunctata | reverse complement strand
GTTTCGTTGTCGGGCGGATCGCGTTAGTAAAGTTTTGTTGTTCGTGTAATTGTGTGTTCGCGAGTCGAGTCCGTGTCTCGTCGTCCGCCCGGCAAAGGTTACGCGAATTTAAGTAGTTGTCGTTGCGCTCGCCTTGCCACAGCCAAGTCATTTGTGCGTCATTTACGTGTCATTTTGTGTTCTTGGTGCGTTGCGAATTTATCTGAGTCATTGCGTGTTAGCGTGCCAAGAGTTCGGCAGAGAATATCGCGATACCACGTGGCGTGGAATCCGCCATTACGCCGTGCGTGGCGTACCTCCCGCGTGTCGCGACTTTACATTTAGCGAGTCCGAATAGAATTTACCGCGAAGAGCTTGTACACCAGTCATCCCCGGGAGTGTTCCCGGAAGCGCGAATCTCGACGTCGACGAGAACACCGACGGTTGCCGCGGCGTTAGTCGCGGGCAGAAGAAACGCTTGTATATCCCAGCACACGAAATTATATTTGTTACTTGTTACAGAAAACTTTGTGTATTCGATCTCGCCCTTGCTCTTCCA
>NW_012087513.1:0-342 GCF_000956235.1 Wasmannia auropunctata | reverse complement strand
CTTTTCGCTCGTGAGATCTGTACGAGTTTCCGCTGTTGCAGCAGACGACCAAGCATTCGTGGGCCATAAAGACCGCTACTCAGTTCGAGAAACCGCGATACGTCATCTTTGCTCTGCAAACGGGTCGAAAGAATGTTATGAGCGAGGACGTGAGCCGATTCGATCACTGCAATTTGACGAACGTGAAACTTTATCTGAACGCGGAATGCTATCCGTACGACGACATGAATCTGGATTTCGTTAGGAACAAGTGGGCCGTTCTCTACGACACGTACGCGCGTTTTTGCAAGAGGTACTACGGATACGAGTATCTCGAACCAAGTCTCACCACAACATTTTTAC
>NW_012087512.1:0-365 GCF_000956235.1 Wasmannia auropunctata | reverse complement strand
TATCCCCTGTGTGCCTTGTCGACTCAGTTAAATAAAATAAATCACAATAGTCGTCGCATATACTTAGCAAGGCCTTCGTTTCTTCCTTGTTTAAGTGTGTCAATCGTAATTGCTGACGCAAGCGTTCCTGCCGCTTCATCACGGTCTCGGCGCTCTTGCCGTTCTCGCTATCTTTTTCTATCGCATGCACGGCCGCGGGGTCGCTCACCGGCACGTCATCTAATATTGCAAGCGGTGTCGTTATCTCTACCGCCTCCGTTGTCGTATTAATTACGGCAATCGGACATACATTCTCCTTCGGTTCTACTAAACAGCTCCCTATGAATACTCCGGCCGTAATTTCTTCCGCCTGCACTACACCGATT
>NW_012087511.1:0-407 GCF_000956235.1 Wasmannia auropunctata | reverse complement strand
ATTAAAATGCTATGATGGCACTGCGATAGAACGCGTGGAATTCATTAAGTATCTTGGCGTAATTATTGATAGCAAACTCCGATTTGAGGAGCACTGTGATTATATGCTAAAGAAAATAGGGAAAAAACTTAGTTTCTTGAATAGGATTGGTAGGGACATATCGGGCTATGCTAGATGTATTGTTTATAAATCAATTATAGCGCCACACTTTGAGTATTGTGCAACGTTGTTAATAGATATGGGTGAGACTCAGCTGACGAAACTGCAAGTAGCGCAAAACCGCGCCATGAGAGTAATATTGCATTGTGACAGATATACGAATGTCGAAAAAATGTTGCAAGCGCTGCAGTTTATGCCAGTCAGGCGTAGATTGTATTACAATGTGTGTATCTTTATTTTTAAAATAT
>NW_012087510.1:0-324 GCF_000956235.1 Wasmannia auropunctata | reverse complement strand
CGCTCAGCAGTTTTTCACTTTACCAACAAGTTTCTGTCGATATGCATGCTGATTAGGATTCCGTGCCACCTCTTTGCTCAACATGTTCTCCGCGTATCGGCGGGAGTTTTCGAGCCTCTATATCGAGGCGCGCTGGCTAGGATTAGTAGGAGTCCGTGCCATCTCTTCGCTCAACATGTTCTCCGCGTATCGGCGGGAGTTTTTCAGCCTCTACATCGAGGCGCGCTGGCTAGGATTAATAGGATTCCGTGTCACCTCTTCGCTCAACGTGTTCTCCGCGTATCGGCGGGAGTTTTTCAGCCTCTACATCGAGGCGCGCTGGCT
>NW_012087509.1:0-344 GCF_000956235.1 Wasmannia auropunctata | reverse complement strand
CGTTCAGGCGGACTGGCGTGTCTCGCCGACTCAGCGGGTAGGCAGGATGGCCGATCCGGCGTCGCCGGAGGTTTTCCGAGAGGACTCGGCGGTCGCCCCGGCGTCCTCGGCTGCTGCGGCGTTAACGGCCGCGGGCTCAGAGGCTGTCTCTGGAAGTGACTCCGCGGTCGACCTGGCGTCCTCGGCTTCTGCGGCGTTGTCGGCAGCGGGCTCGGAGGCGTCAGTACGGGACGAGACTGGGCGCAGGCGACGCCCGTCTACGTGGAGCGCGAGACCTGGGTGGTGACCGGCCGAGGTCGTGGGTCCGCCAACCTCCACCTTGTCACCCTCTCGTCTGGCAGGTC
>NW_012087508.1:0-329 GCF_000956235.1 Wasmannia auropunctata | reverse complement strand
TATGTCCGATTGCCGTAATTAATACGACAACGGAGGCGGTAGAGATAACGACACGCTTGCAATATTAGATGACGTGCCGGTGAGCGACCCCGCGGCCGTGCATGCGATAGAAAAAGATAGCGAGAACGGCAAGAGCGCCGAGACCGTGATGGAGCGGCAGGAACGCTTGCGTCAGCAATTACGATTGACACTTAAATAAGGAAGAAACGAAGGCCTTGCTAAGTATATGCGACGACTATTGCGATTATTTTATTTTAGAGAACGATGCGCTTACACACACAAATGCAGTGTCTCACGAGATAGCGACCCGTGCGGATGGCGCACCGGTA
>NW_012087507.1:0-370 GCF_000956235.1 Wasmannia auropunctata | reverse complement strand
AACGAATAGTCGATTTCGATCAGTACCACNTAAAGGAATACCTAGCAATGTATCGGCAGCTTCAAGAGCTCCACATTCCCTATTATTCAAGAATCGCAAACCAATCATCCAAAGACAGCTCGCTAATGATTTGTTTTATTATTTTTAGTCTCAAGAACAGGTTCAGATAATTCACATTTTCCTGCTTTATTTAGATACTTAGTAATATAATGAGTTAGCAGCGATGATTTTTCACCAATAAATTGTATATCCATATTTCCTTCCCATGCAGTTAGAAGAATAGGATTATAATCATTAATAGCAATTTCGTTATCTATTCGAGGAAGATCATAAAGCCTACTTTTATGTTTTAATTGTTTTCTCCCTGCAA
>NW_012087506.1:0-397 GCF_000956235.1 Wasmannia auropunctata | reverse complement strand
ATCTTTTAAATGTTTGTTGTTAAGAGTAGAATCAATTAAAGATGCATTATATTGAGTCAGTTAGATTAGATTGGGCTGTCGGCATTTTAATTCCTAATTATGGGTATTGTTTGATAGTCTAAATTACAACGCTTTATTATAATTCCTTTACTATAATAGCCAAGAAACTTTAACGTAATCAGATCATACGTTTTTATAACGCATCCAGGACTTTAATAAAAAATTCATATAATTATATAAAGACAGTCATCAAAATGATATATCTGCTTTTGTAAATACAAAAAATTACAATTACAGATACATTAATAAAGCTTTGTATACGTTTTCAAATTTTATCAAAATAATTTATGAAATTTTTTGAAAAAATGAAATTTTTCTTTCAACTTGACACCTTATA
>NW_012087505.1:0-541 GCF_000956235.1 Wasmannia auropunctata | reverse complement strand
TAATATATATAATAATATGTATTGTAATATTATTTTTCGTAATGAACATTATACGTAATTGTATTATGTGATAATGTGCGATAGATTCCACATCAATTGTCAAATTCGTTGAGTCGAAGGCTCGATTCGGCTCGTTGGCCGAATACGAGCCGGGCCGAGCGGGGAGAGCGGAGCGAGCTGGCTCAGCTGGCCCGAAGTCACCCGAGCCGGTCGAGCGAGCGTTGCCGAGCGACACACTGTGCGAGAGAGGCGGACTGCTAGGCTATCTTCATCTACTAGCCGAAGCTGCCCGACTCTCGTGACTCTCGTTACAGATCTGGCAAGACATATATATGTATATATATATAAGTATATATATTGTTACGCCCGGGGCGGTGTATCTCGCGATCACGCACTCGCCCGCGTAACGTTCGCACTTCCGCACCCGCGTTCGCGCACGCGCACCGGAAGGTCGCGGAGAAATAAGAAGGAACACCAATTAGAAACACAAGGAACACGCTTTATTATAATGACTGTGAACAAACAACGCAGCGAATAGACA
>NW_012087504.1:0-379 GCF_000956235.1 Wasmannia auropunctata | reverse complement strand
TATCCCCTGTGTGCCTTGTCGACTCAGTTCATCAAAATAATTTGTTGGAATGTTAAAACTGATAAGCATTGCTAGAAAACGTTTTGATATTCTAGCAATCACTTTGACTTTTGCACAAAATTATTCTGATTATTGAACAAAAATTATTTTCAGATCTGGATTCAGTAAAATTGTTCTTTCCGTGTAGGACAAAAAATAGACAAATTAAATGGATATAATAAACGAAAAAGTAAAATTAAATACATGCAAAAAAATATATATAATTTTTTGTGCAATTCTATTTTATCCTATTTTTTTCCTATTTCCCAAGTATAGTCCTCGTTCGTGCAAAATGTACCATCAGCGACATCCGCAAGGGCCAGGTTTGTAGATCCGAGCT
>NW_012087503.1:0-337 GCF_000956235.1 Wasmannia auropunctata | reverse complement strand
GGAAATTGAATAAAAATTTTAGTTGGAAATAAGAATAAAGAGAAAGAGTGTTGGGAATGTGGTAAGAAGGGTCACTTCCGTTCCGAATGTCCTGACAAAGAGGGAAACAAATATTTAGAAAGCGATTAATTTAATAAACCGGAGCCGATTATATAAAATGTATATAGATTGTCTTTGTATTTATTATGTTTACTGCGTAATTGAATTGTTTTCAGTTATAATGCACGGCGGATGAAGTCTCCCTGAAGTGGTTAGTGTGAACTGGAACGGACAGAGGATGGATTTATGGAGGTAACTGCCTGGAGCAAAAGAAAAAGACGAGGGAGCAGCAGTAAAA
>NW_012087502.1:0-477 GCF_000956235.1 Wasmannia auropunctata | reverse complement strand
AAAAAATCAAATATGCATGTAAAAGGATGGCTCGATGCTCAAAGAAATGAGTAAGAGTTTCTGTTACATATGTATCTTTTGATACGCATATAATGCTAGTCTAATTACCGATCAATCTACTTATAATTTCCGGTTTGTCTAAGAATAAATACTATCGTCGGATTATCGCATCGTTAAAGTCCTTTAATAGACCGTGTAGTATTTTAATGTTATTTTTTTCGCAGCGTATAGCTTTATAAATAGAAAAAAATCAAATATGCATGTAAAAGGATGGCTCGATGCTCAAAGAAATGAGTAAAAGTTTCTGTTACATATATATATTTTTTGATACGCATAATGTTAGTCTAATATTGCCGATCAACCTACTTATAAATTTATAATTTTTTATTTATCTAACAATAAGAAATACTATCGTCGGATTATCACATCGTTAAAGTCCTTTAACATAGAACGTGTAGAATTTTAGTGTCTTTTTTT
>NW_012087501.1:0-358 GCF_000956235.1 Wasmannia auropunctata | reverse complement strand
GAGATTGATTTGAGACAAGTCTACTAATTAGCTTAATACCCGGCTTAAATAAAAAAGTGAGAACTTACTACTTGGTGTAATTCGAGAACGAGCTGGAGAGGCTGGCAGGGACTCACGGCGGGTAAGAGCTGAGATCTCGAGGGTCGGTTGCGCTGGACTTCGCCCCAGGAGCGATCTTTGGCACTCGATTTTCAACCGCGCACAGATTCTAAGTTTTCTCTTGGGTTCGAGCGTTAAACTCACAGAGTGACAAGTGATAAAGTGAATCCCGAAATCTGAATTTTAAGTGCCGCAAGACGTCTAGAGAAGCCCTATATATACCTAGGAACCCGCTCCGCCTCCTTTGTTTTTCGGGAGG
>NW_012087500.1:0-1345 GCF_000956235.1 Wasmannia auropunctata | reverse complement strand
GTGAAGAAAAATAAACAAGATTGCTCGTGACAATCCGCAGACAATCCGCGAAACGAAACGAACGTTAACAATGAAGAACACATAGATGTCAGGCTTTATATCATTCTATGGTAGATAAGCAACGATATGATTGAATCTGTCATTTTTGGATTGGTTATTCCAATGCATATTTTATTGAAAATTTAATTTGGAATCTACCTTTATAAATTTATAATAAACTTCGGTCTACGTAAACGTGTTAGATGAAGTATATGTATAATTAATACATCGCGAGATTGAGTTACCCAATTAATATTTTATGACAACGTTACATGATATATAGCTGACGCTATCTCGATTTAGCACATGAGAAAACTTACATATACTTGCTAGACTTTACCCAATTCTGTTATAATATTTTAATTGTTTAATGCTCTTGGAATAAAAAAAAATGATTATACTAATGATTATACTATACCGTAAATTGAAATATATATATATATATATATATATCTCTTATATATTTTATAACAATTTCTACTATTCGGAACGAGTGGCAATATACAAAAAGAAATTTACAACATATGGCGAAAAGGAGATCCATAATCCTTTTTTTTTTCTCTCGATTCAGCTTGATTGAAACGCGAGAACAGCCCGGAATTCACATTACACAAGGATCCTTTTTGATCGATATTTCAGATATGGATCGCGGAATACCTCTGCTATTCTGCCGACAGTTACGAGAGCGCGTCGTGTTACGGCTCTACCCGGGGTAGACAAATCTGGCGCTGGTACGGACACTACGGCTCGGGGATTACGTCGCTCACGTTCGTCATCGAGATCATGAAACTCCTGATCGGCGAGCCGCGGCCGCACTTTCTCGACACGTGCAAACCGCGCGAGGCGGTCAACTGCACCGATGAGTAAGCACCCCGGCCTCCTCTTTCCTTTGTCCCTTGGCTGGCTTGCCGCCTAGGCGCAATCGGGTCGAACCTTTATTCGTCGTTGGCGCGTAGGCAGCCCGGTGGACACGAATGGCGTGTTCGTGGGCCTGTTACGCGACGCGGGCTCCGGCAAAGAAAAACGAAGGAAATACGTATGCCGGGCACCTACGTATAATTGCATAAGTTCGCAGCATACCGAGAGATAAAACACGAAGCGGATTCTTGTGTTACTTACTCACTTATACGCGTGTCACAGAACGAATCGGCATGCACGTTTTTCTATCAACTATTTTTATCAGATCTATTTTTTAATGTAAAAAAAAGCGTGTACTTTTATATAATCGCGTGGGAGAATATTTATCAATTGCGAGAGGAAGGTAAATTGACTCGCTGCTCAGATACGTGCAGTCGGTTATATAGAG
>NW_012087499.1:0-1162 GCF_000956235.1 Wasmannia auropunctata | reverse complement strand
GACGTGTGCTCTTCCGATCTCTTTGACTACCAATCATCGAGAATGGACTACCAAATACTATCAAACGATCACCAATTGAGTGATAATGATTGTTTTTAAATTTTCAGTAGTAGGGACGGCGAACTTCACACAGTTGTTTCTTTGTGTTTCGATTCAGATACATCTCGCATCGTACTTTGAATCTTTTTTTTATGTTGTTTATCTATTTTTAGATTTAATTTCTGTATCATTGGCTTTATTTTAATCGCTTATATAAAACTCAAAATGTTACAACCGTAATATTAGACGTGTGTCTGGAATTTCAACTTTAATTAATCTCTAGAATTATAAAAGTACATCACGATGATTGTGAGGGATCCTGCACATGAAAAAGAATTGGACCCTTTTTATCACGAAAACAGTTATATCCCTACCTGAAATCCTCTCTCTCAAAAAATTGACAACACAATCAGAGGTAAACGTGTTCGGATCCGAACGCGGATTTGGCACTCGAGGCACGCGCGTAATTATTTCCACGCTCGCCGATCGCGCCCTTTACGCGATCCGAGGAATTATGCGCGGAACGTTCCCATTGGCTTTCCGATTTAATTAGAGACAGCGAGAAGAAACGCGCGGGTTCTCCTCATGTGTGATAGAGGATGCTGCGAGAGGATGCTGCTGCCTCACACAACCTGTTTCTCGAGGGGAACGAGCGCCGAAACGAGAGGATCATTTGTTTCCACGTTTTCGTGCGGCGCGCGGTTTCCCTTTCGGCCTCTCCGCATATCCTCCACAAATTGTCTCTCCTTCTCGCCGGTTTTAAATTTGTCTTTATTTCAACTACAAGTTTCACTTGAAAACAAATAATTTCTTTTTGAAGAAGTCGGTTCGATTTTCGGAAATGTCAGTTTCTCACAACGATATATCTTTAAATATCAGTTTATTAACAGTAATTAGAAGAGATATTAATAGGAAACTTATTTGATACATAAGTTTTGTTTTAAATAGCGGAAAATTTCCGAAAAAGATTTGGTCCGAAAATGGACTTTCGAGTATCCGAAAGTATCGAGTGTACTTGCGCGCCTCGAGTACTCCCTTCGCTTCAAATATTGGACGTTTGACCGTGGTATGCGCGATACCCTGGAGTGCGCTTAAAATATTGAAATAAGACGGTCGTATGCCG
>NW_012087498.1:0-1111 GCF_000956235.1 Wasmannia auropunctata | reverse complement strand
TTATTTGCAAGCAGAAGACGGCATACGAGTATAATATTTTTGATTTTCTTTCGGTACGTAAAACGCGTGGGATTATTTCTCCCGTTACCGTCCGGTGAACACCGTTCGCGCGTCCGCCGACGTATCCCATTGTTTCCGCAAACAATTTCTGCAATATCGAACGTAATTCACACGATCGCGAGCTGCAGCCACCGCTGTGAAGGCTTTAATAAACATTTCTGCAATGTTTAATCCTCTTAAAAACTGTGTTATTATAGTAATTTACGTAAACCGTTTATCTCTTTATAAACTGTTTCTATTCTTCTACCTGATTATTTTCGCCGCGGCATTAGTGCTTACATTCTCATAATTTTACAAAAAGGTTTTACATAAGCTGTGTATATGCTGGGCGTTAGACCGTACCCCTGTGCGCAATATCAAAGGAACCCATCCACGCGAGAGGTTAATGTGATCTGCTGAAAGTGTATCGGAAATGGCGGTATAAATAGCTTCGATCTTCTGTAGCTGAAGGCTACGCGCGAATCCTCTTACGGTTCAATTTACGACTGCAAGTGTATCGCAATGCTTGTCGTGCGACGCGATCCATTTATACTGGAAATGTTCACCGGAACGCGTACGTTACGCAGATAGATGCGCCGCGGGAAGGAATACCCGGGGCCGTCCTCTCCCCGAGTCCTCTCCCGATATAAATTCCGATCAGAAATATCCACTTTGCGGGGAAATTCGGCCGCGTGATTTATTTCGCAGGTTTTCCGCAAAGTGAAATACCCATTTCAATTTGCGCGGACCGACACCGTCGTCGTCTCTCCCGTCGCATTATAGCATTGTTGGTGAAATTTCGAATGGCGCGTTTAAAATCTATTGTTCGGCGCCACGGTGTAATTTTCACATCAGTTCCTAGCCAGTTACGAAAAAAAAATCGATATGTTCCGGGATTTTTTTTGTAAAACGTTTTGCGAAAAAACGGAAATTGCTTGATTCAACGGGTGAAATAACGTAATTGCTCGTGGAATATACACGCCATTAGCAATGTAAGTTTAATGCACAAACAAAAACAAGTCATATAATTTTCGGATTAATGGACGATCTAAATATCGTAAAATAGCTCAAT
>NW_012087497.1:0-1025 GCF_000956235.1 Wasmannia auropunctata | reverse complement strand
TTTTCGAATATATGTCACAATTATGAAATACCTCGTGTTTAATAAGTTTGTGCAATCGTAACTAATATTTTATTCATATTCTACATTCGTCAACCGCATAGCACAAATTCGGTACGTACATACTGCACCTACGTTGGTGATTCGTTAACGGCGTTGCACTTTGTGAAACAACGCGAGTTGTTGATCTATTCCGTGCGATTGCACTATAATATTTTCGCATTATTTTTTTCATCATAACGTAATAAAACATATACGTTGCGCACGATTAACGCTGCAGAGAGTGTCACGCAAAGTGTCGCGTAATCGTCACATTTAGTTAATTAATACTCGCATGATTGTAATTAAATATGTTGAGTGAATATTATGTGAATGCAGTACAATGACGGATAAAGAGAGAAAGGAAAAAAGATCCCCGAGTGATTAAACAACTGTGATGTACTCCAGCTCGGTGAATATTATTTATTTATTATTTATTATTTATTATTTATTACATATATTTTATAAATTATATTTTATAAATAATTATATTATATTTATATTTTATAAATAATTATTGTTTATTACATGTTTAATATTTTCAAATATATATTAAATTTTTAAGCTGTGACAGATCTCTCAAGCAGTTATATAAACTTTGATATTTTAATTATTTGTACATTGAATTCGTGCGAATTAATTGAAGAACGCTTCACTAAATCCGCAAATCCGAATATGATCGCGATAATAATAATTGCAAGGCGATTACGAATAATTCGTAATTGTGACGCACGTTGTCGGTTATGCCGTAAAACGTGAACAAGCCAGAAAGTGTGAGACAAATTATCAAAACGAAACACACACGACACGAGGCACTTTGGTGCGTGTTAATTCGAACGCGCGGACTCTCGGCAATTCCGGGCGAACAATTATGCGCCGAATTGAATCACGTTTTCGCCCCTAAGCACAACCGCGCGTTGTATCGCGAGAATTGATTTATGAATCCCTTTTGGCCGCAACGGGTGTGAGAGAGAGAGAGAAAGAGAGAG
>NW_012087496.1:0-942 GCF_000956235.1 Wasmannia auropunctata | reverse complement strand
CTCTTGATTCCTTTTATCACATCTACCAGAGTTATATAACACGAACATTGTCTCCGCCATAAATTCTCCATAAACTTCTCCATGCATGAATATTTAGTGTGCAATTTAGATATATTGATAAAAGATTAGGTACAATGTTGGCGCAACGATATTACTCGGAGGATGACACTCGACGTTTCGCACGATTTTCACGAGTTTAACATGCCTCTCTCGCTCTCTCGGCGCGTTTAATAATTTACCGCGTAACCGATCACGTTCTGCCGCAGCGAGGCATGCGGAGGCTCGATCACCTGGTGCTCGCGCGATAGAATTAGATTCGTCAGAAATAAAAGAAATTGCGCGACACACGAAACTGTCATCTCCATTTCGTACGTGACAGGCTTCACTTCTTTTCCGCCTTTCTGAACGACGACGCCAACCGCCCTCTCTGCCCACCCCGCGTCGCCCAATGTCTATCTCCCTTATTCCTGTCACCTTCACTCCGCGCTCGCTCGTCCCTCAAGACCGATCCGGCCATCGTGCTCGCGTTCTCTGACCCCACCTCGAAGCTCGCCATTTCTCTTTTATATTGTCTACTGTTCGCTCCTTGCATATTAAAGCGGTGTCACGCCGGCGAAACGGGAAAGTCTGGGGAAGGAAGAGGAGCGCGAGAGAGGAGCTAGGCGGTCGCGTGACGAGAAGGAGGGCAGAGGACGCGCGGAAAAGAGGACTAGAGGGCTCATCGTAATAAAAGTGAAGCGAAAAAGGGAGAGAAACCAAGTATGGCGAGTGGGGTGAGTCGAAATAGAGTGGCGGAAGTAGGGGGTAGGACGCCCGAAGGAGAAGGCTGGAGAGCTGCGAGCTCGTAACTTTTGTAATTGAGTTTAGTCATCCTGCCTTCTCTATGCTTTCTCCTTCACTTCTCTCTTTGCTCTCTTCTCGCTCGCTCGCTCGCTCACTCAT
>NW_012087495.1:0-865 GCF_000956235.1 Wasmannia auropunctata | reverse complement strand
TCGAAATTAATTATAATTAATAATATTTAAAGGAATAATTAGTTCCTGATTTTGCATCTGATGTCGTCAACGATGTAATTAAGTAACATAGATGTTGTCATGTTGCTTAACAATAATTGTAATTAATGACGACTAAATGTTCCGCAATTACTTCTACAGTATATCTAATATATAGATAAATTTAAAACATGTCTGATTATTGTATTTTATTAAAGTTTGTGATTATTGTATTTTATTAAAGACATGTAGACTGAAATAATAGAGATCAGATATTTTCATATTTCAAAGGTTGGTATTTATATTGTCATTTTTTATAAATTAGATATCTAAGTAACTATAATATTTTTCTTTAAGGGGCCTATTCACGATCAATTATTTTGCGCGACAAGCAATTTTGCGCAAAATAATTGATCGTGAATGGACCCCTTTACGGAACGATGCTCGCGGAGAGATACAGGAAGAGGCAATTGGATAATCACGCGTGTATAATATAATCATACCTATTTCAAATAACGCGCTCATCGACGCCTTATATGCTCGCACAATGTTTGTAATTTTGTGTTATTTTTCCCTACCTCCATTCTGCAACGGCGGCAGCTCCTCTTCCACCAATTTTAAATCCGTCGGCTTCGCTTCATTAACGAAATGATTCACTATTACGTATTTTCTCGCCTTCACCATTTTGCAAGATTACGTCGAAAACTTTTGGATCTAAAGGTGAACTCTTCGAGTTCGGTCTCGTTTGCTGATTATAACCACCGTTATCGTCACCGTTATCGCGAAGGGGACGACTAATGATGGTCGTGATAAGCAACAATGGTTCCACGATGACAGCTCGTGCTACACTGCTTGAATATGCTCTCGG
>NW_012087494.1:0-826 GCF_000956235.1 Wasmannia auropunctata | reverse complement strand
CGTGTGCTCTTCCGATCTTTTGTATACTCATTAAATGCAAACTTTTATCATGTTTTTTTAGAAAATAAAGCGAAAGAATTTTTTTTATATAAGACTCTGCATTTAGTTAATTTCCTTTTTGCGTGTTGAAGACACCATTTATGAAATTACTTTTATTCACATTATGAGCTACAAAAGATAGTTCGAACGAAATATAATACATTCTATCATTCATAATCCTTCGTCATGTTATCTATTCTACTGCCAGAAGCCCGAGTTCTACCTGTCCAACACAAATGCCGTCGATCGCAGACGTTACCGGGATGATTTATGAGCTATCTCCCGCCGAGGGAACTGAGCGATTTAATTACGATGATACAGCCGTCAAATACTTTTCGAGATACGATTAGGCTAATCATTCTCGCCTGATGGAAGTAACGTTTCGGCGAATAATGTACAAAATACCGTATGCACATGTGTACTGTCGATCGCCTCATTGGCAATGAGATGGCGAATTACGATATCATAAGAGTCATTATCACGTAAGGAAGATTACAACCTGTCTATTTCTGAGTAACAGGATCAGATCGAATTAAGGACGTCGAATCAAAGTTTCCCGGATCTTCGTTACAAGATGACTCCCGTCCGGTTCTTGCGCGCACCGTCCTGGTAATCCTTTAGCGATTAACGCCGCGAAACTTTCCGCAGTTGTGCGCCGTCTCGTGGCTCGTGCGGAGCTACGTTTTGCGGGCGTCTGCAGCCACGTCGTTGCAGAACGTAGACACCTTTTTCTCGGTGCATGACAAAGTCCGGCCATCTGCCGCCGCCGCCGTCGCCGCCGCCGCCG
>NW_012087493.1:0-894 GCF_000956235.1 Wasmannia auropunctata | reverse complement strand
TTGAATTGAGATTACTTGTTATTTTCAACAATATTAATTGCAGAAATTACATAATTTTTCTGAAAGCTAATTGATTTAAAAAATTATTTTTATTCAAAAGTTTAATATATTTTAATTTTTACTCTTTTATAGAAGCACTTCAGTATTATACATTATCTTCAGGTGACTCGCCACATCAGGTAATTCGCTGCACTATTAAATCACGTAATCTGTCATGGAAATCCGAGCATTAATAAATCCAGAACCATGAAAAGCTATCAAGTGTATTGAAAAATCACAGTCCGGTCAAATAAGTTTCGGCTTATCATTATATGCATCAATAGAACTAGACGTCTGAAAACGGCCCGATTTCAGGTCACGCACTTTACTGAAAAAACATCGTTTTTTTTTTCTTTATCCTCTTTTCTATTCTTTTGAGACTGTCGGATGTCAAAAAATGGGGGCCTTGGTGGGCGGGTGGCTATTCTAATCTCCAAGAAGAGATGAATGAAAGCCAGAAGTCCATTCACGCGCGCACCTGACTCCTGAAATCTCAAGCCGTGAGAATCGATCCGGAAATTTTTCAAGATCTCTTTCTTTCGTGCTCTCGCTGTCGTAAATTCTCCGCCTGAATGTCTTCGAGAATTTGATGTACAGCAATTTTCTCATTTCTTAATGTCAGTGACATTTCTTAGACTATCTTACAATTACGTCTGTATTGCTTTGCAGTGTTATTAGATTTCACATGGCGCATATTTCTATTAAATTTTACAGTTTATATTAATAATAATACAGTTTATATTAATATGAAATGATCTGAATTATTCTGTTGTAATGTAATAAATATAATAAATTATAAATGCAATTAATTAGCTTTAAAACTACACTTTTTTAAAAATGTTATTCTTTAAATAT
>NW_012087492.1:0-917 GCF_000956235.1 Wasmannia auropunctata | reverse complement strand
CTGTAAAAATATATATATATATATCGTTACACCTTCCGCTCCATATAACTCACGACTCTCGTTCCGGATGTTGCCGGTCCGATATTCACACATTCGTTTTCGCTTTCATTTTTTTTCTCTTTTTTTTTCTTGTTAAACTAACACGTTTATACACCATTCTCGCGTTCGTTATCTCATCTCGACGTCATCCGCTCACTATCTCCGGGGCTGTTTTCTTGTACAAAATTACATCTCTCTCTCTGGCACCTCCCCTCTCGTACCCGACATCCCCGAAACGCCTTCTCCCTAACTGCGTGCACGCAACACACTGTAGCCAAGGGAAGAACGAATATCGAGCTGCGGGAGCAATTTATACTGGCGGACGGTGTTAGCCAGACTATGACGGCCTTCCGGTCCAAGCCGAGCCCGACCTCGACGCTGCAGCGTACGCAAATGTCCTCCACCAATGCCGGACCGATCACCAAGGTAAGCGGGGCTCCAATCGCCGGAATCCCCCCGAAATGCGACGTAGCACGTTACGGTAATTCATTTTCGCCGTGCCCTCTTCTACTTCTCTGCCGTTAATTTGTAAATTGAAATAGAAGAATACTCGTAGAATAAACTCGTGAGATATAAATACATATTAGATCTTGGGTGCCGCGTTGTGGCATCGCAGTAGACAGAAAATAAAATTGCACGTACGATTCTTACCTGGACGACAACTCTATCAACGATCGATTTGCGATCTCGTTCGACGATATCCGTAAGTATACGACTACTTTACGACATCCTGGCCGTCAGCCAAGCCGTTTGACGTTCGCATGAGCATGGCAGTTTCCAGTCAGTTGCATTGTTTGAACATGTAGAGGCAAACTAGAAATAGATGACGCTTGTCTACTCTCATCACTCGTCGGTTTTGTTATATTGAAAAAAAAAAG
>NW_012087491.1:0-737 GCF_000956235.1 Wasmannia auropunctata | reverse complement strand
TGTCAAGCAGAAGACGGCATACGAGACAAGGTTCTTACTACGAAAAAAGACGCCCAGGAAGAAACTCGCTTGAGGTTACAAGCGCAACAGGTACAACAAACTAAAAATATTTTACAACACTCTGCTTTCTCTGAGATATAAAAATAAGACCGAGGCCTTTAAATTAAAAAAAAAATACTAATTGATGCGGGTATTTTTTTTTCTAGACGTATGTTAGCACTCCTACATCAAGTATTCCGCCGTTGGAGAACAGTACGCAGGAAGTAGGGGACCACGAGACTGATTCCGGCGCGCTGACTTCAGCGGTGCGGAAAGGTCCCGAAGGAAAAGACAACGAGTCTTTTCTTCACGAAGATGTTGATAAAGATTCAGGTACATTCCAAATGTATATTTGCTTGCATTGGTTGTGGTTCGGTAGACTATTGTGGTAAATGGTAGCTTTGTGCGAAGAGACTTCCAAAAAATGTATACCTCGATCATGCGATTCAAGAATTGCATATATATATACATGTTCGCATATATATGTTTATATATCATGCTCATTTATAATTCATGATGCCCGGAACGTAGGAAAATTAACGCGAGCATAAAATTTGAAGATTGTATATAAATTTTATAAGTCATACGCTCATTAAAAATGATAGAAAATTATTGTGACGAAAGAAGAGAAAATAATTAAAACGATCATTATAGAACGATTATTTGGAAACTAAAGGTGCGGCCAGTTTCTTGTTAAG
>NW_012087490.1:0-722 GCF_000956235.1 Wasmannia auropunctata | reverse complement strand
GAATCTTTGATCTGAATTACGGTTTGACTATTCTCACTCAATTCTTCTATCAAATCTTGCTTAGCTGCTTCCAAAGACTCTTTCACTTCGGCAATTTCTTTTTTCACCACTTGATCCAGTACCGTTATCGCGTATCGCGCGCTTAAATCGACGCTCTGAAGATCATCTTTCTTTATTTTCAAGGCACAAGTATCGGAAGGAGCGATCGTCGATTTGCTGGGTTTGTCGTGCTTCTCGGTTGTCTTTTCCATATGTCGTTTGTATTCCTCACTGGGAGGTTTGATTTTCGCCAAATAAGTCTCTGTCCATTCTTTTAGTACATCATCAACTCTCGGACACTTCGATAATTCCGTTTCTCCTTTCGTGGAATCTTTTAGAATTTCCTTTGTTTCAGTAATCTCTTCTTTTACAGCTTTTGAATCTTTTATTGTCTTATCAGTAGCTTTCGTTGTAGGTATTATATCCGTAGAAATGTTTTGTTGAAAAATCTCTTTGCCCATTACTTCAGCTTTAATTTCCATAGTTAAATCTTTCGCTTCCTCCTCTTTCATAGGTATCATTTCCGTGACAGCTTCAGTAATACCCGTTTCCCAGTCAAAACTTTCGTGAGGCATCGATTGCTGTATATTAGCCGCGTATTCGTCCGTCGGCGCTTTGACATTGTATTCCCGTTGCATAGTGTCGACCAACTCTTGAGAAGAAATACTGTCTCTTATACACAT
>NW_012087489.1:0-6280 GCF_000956235.1 Wasmannia auropunctata | reverse complement strand
GGGGGTGGCAATATATCAAAATAGGCAAAAAAAAAATAATTTTTCGAAAATCGATTAGTAATATCCTCTAAAAGTTAGCTAAGAATTTCAATATGGTCTGGATAAAATTTCATTGAAATCAATTAATATCTTTAGGTTAAACCTCGATCTTGAAATTAGTAAGTTTATGCATTTCTTGCAAATTACATTTTTTTTTTAAAGCAACTGTATATATATATATTATATATATTATATACATATATATATATATATGTGTGTTTTATTTACACCAATCGATTTATCTCATTATTCTGTGCCTAAAAATATTACGTACCATTATCATAAAATCAATAGTTTACGAAATATCTCATATAATATATTGATATATATAGCATAATAAAGAATAAAATATCTTGTAAAGTATCAATTTTTTGATAACTTTACCTCAATACTTATATATGCAGAATAATTAGAAAAATAAGATTGTGTAAAAAAATATACAATTCCATTAAAAAAATTGATCTGATCTTAACGATGCCACCCAAAATGAAATCAATACCTTCTTATGTTTCCCCCCAAACTATACAATTTTTGTTTGAAACATTTTTCCGCATCTACCATATTTTTCGAAAAATCTTAATATATTGTTTAAAATGGGACATTCTTATAAGAATATATTTCGGATCCGTCATTTTAAAATGTGTACTTCTGACTTTGGATTCGTGTTTAGCGACCAAAAAACAACAGGTAATATCATATTGTATCGAAATTCAAGTATATTTTCGAATTTTCACACATATATCCAAGAAATGCATAAACTTACTAATTTTAAGATCGAGAGGCAACCTCAAGATATTAATCGATTTTGATGAAATTTTTCCCAAGCCATATTAAAGTCCATATATAACCTTTGAAGGGTATTACTAATCGATTTTCAAAAATTTATTTTTTTTGGCCTACCCTAATGCATATATATATATATACTATGCGATTATAACATTAATTGTCAACGCTAATATACATAAAAATATAATATTTTCTTTTTACATAAATTTATTTAGAAATAAATACATGATAAACAAAACTAACATGCAAGTATATATATTTTTATTGTTTTTTTTCTTTATTTTTATATATTTAAAAAAATTAAAGGTATCTACATGTGTCACCTACAATATGTACAAAAGAAATATAATATGCACTCTAAATTTTTTGTCTATCTGAATTTGTAAGTATAAATTCTAAAAGATTATACATTCTGAAAATTTAATATATTTTCTTAGTGAAAGAGTACAAATTCTATTTGATAATTCAATAATAATCTAATAATAAATTTTGGTAAAATCTATTAATGAATTCTGAATAAAGATTATTATAACTCATTATTACTAAAATGAGCAACATGTCAATTATTATCTTTGCTACATAACTTTTTATAGATTAAAGCTTGCATAATAATTACATATTATTCAATATTTACTTTTTATATAATATTACAATTACATATTAATAAATAATTACTTTTAAAATGCAATCTTACCGAAAGCAAGCCAGTAACAGATATTTTTTCAACAGTGTCCTTTATTTTATTAAAGCATAAATTTTGCGATTCCATTACTTTGCATTCCTTTGAACTGATATCGAATTTCTCATAATGATGCATTTTAACTTTTGCTGCTGCTACTTCTAATGCATTCTGTACTTCCTTAGTGAAAAAGTAAAAGATAAAATATATTATATAAAAACATAGTATATAGTGAGTAGTGAAATATAGAAAAATTATATAAAATATATTAATAATTTATTTATGTAATAATTGATAAGTGTAATTTATTTAATTTATAATTTATATAAAAATATCTATAAAATTCAGATTTATCATTAATTACTTTGCTGTGAAATGTTAGGTGCAATGGATCATTTGGAACAATCTTTGTAATATCCGATAGGGAAAAGTACTTCTTCATTGCGTCGATAAAAAAAATATTCTCTTTTCATAAATTAATTATTTTCAATGAAAATAAAATTCATGTCATTAATGTTATATTTCTTTTGTTTTTATCGTCAGTCAGTATATTATAGCCGGTTTCATGAACATAACTATTAAGCCTGCTTTATACATGCTGTAACTTTTGCCGAAACCAGTTATAGCAGAGAGAAGCATGAGAGCGGCCATCCCGGTGTTTTTCGCAACACCGATAAAAGTTTTGACCTCCCCGTACACTAGCGCCAATTGCTTCTACTTTTGAGATACAAGCCAATGACAATGGTTGTGTATGTAGTTCCATCTCAAAAGTGGAAGCAATTGACGCTAGTATACGGGGAGGTCAAAACTTTTACTAGTGTTGCGAAAAACGCCGGGATGGCCGCTCTCACGCTTTTCTCTGGTACGACAGTACCGCCACATACCTATTCAACTCAATTCCTATTCCAAATGATAATAGTTATTTAATTCTCTTTTAAAATATTATTACATCATAAAATTGTGTTACTTTACTTAACTTAAATATTATCATGAAGAATTAAAGAAATAACAGTGAGAGAAAAAATATAATTTAAAAAAATATGTAAAAACACTTGGCGTTGTTATATTTTAAAATATATAATAATGAATAGTGTAAAAACTTGAATATAATTTAAACTAAATAAGTAAAAATAAGAAACAGGAGTAAAAATAATCAGCATGAGTATATTTGTAGGTATATATATGAGCAAGTTATATCGTCATGTGGTTTAGAATTATGTAGATATAGGATACAACTCTTAATTAGATTGAAGCTTTAGAATAAAACTTTAGATTTATAAGATATAACAGTACTTATACAAGAATATAAGTTTGATTGTATGTAATACAAGTGTGCTATTGTATAATTTATATATAAATTTAATATTAAACAATAAGCAATTGTCTAGGTTTTTATTCAATGTAACATTCAAAAATTATTGTCAATGTAATTCATCTTTTATATTATTTTCATTGCTTTCTTTGGTCCAGCAACACCAAGCGTTTTTACATAACAATTTTTTTCTTTTATTTTGTACTGTTATTTCTTTAATTCTTCGTGTTAATATTTGAGTTAAGTAAAGTAACACAATTTTGTGATGTAATAATATTTTAAAGGAGATTTAAATAACTATTATCATTTGAGACAGGAATTGAGTTGAATAGGTACAAAGTTAATACATATACTTTTTTAACCCGTTTGTGATGAAATCTCTTTTATTTCATAATAAACTGCCACTTAGATTTTAATGCATAAATATGAAAGATAATGTCATTTAGTTTTTATTTATTAATTTAATAGAATATTTTTTTTTGAGTAGCGTGTATTATATACATATCACTCGGATTAAAAAGGTAACACAATTTTGCAAAAAATTAAAGCTACTACTTCGGTTGGAATAGAAAGATCTTTAATAGAAATACAAAGATACATACTACTTATAAGTTTTATTTTTAAAAAATTTTTATTTTTATAAAGTTTTTCTTATAAAATTGTAATTTTTTACCGTTTTACCGTTTTTTACAGTTATTGGTATCAAATCTTTGTTGGATTTAATTTTTTATTAACGGTTTTCATGAGAAGGAAAGGAAAGGATTAATTTTGAGTGCAATTTTAAATAAAGAAATTTCTTCTGTCACGTATCAAAGAATGAAAGAGGAAGGAAAAAAGATGGAAGAAAGCATAAAGCATAAAATAGTATTTATAGTGTATAAAAATATAGTGTATAAAAACTTCTCTTCAAGATCATTTCAGATATGCAATACGAAAAAAAATTAGGGGAGCACTTTAAAATCTGCAAATTTTGTTAATTTTAAGAAACCAATATCTCGGCTTCCAGAAATCGCAGGACATTGTTTCTTAGCGCGTTTTCAGGGGTATGGCCTCTACTTTAAAATGACCTAAATGAAATTTTCCATCCCATTAAACTGTTTTTTTCGTAAAAAAGTAGAGAGTGTGGAGTTAAAAATGTTATGATATTGCAGCCTTCCATGGGCAAAGCAACAACGAGGCGAAAAACGTCACTGCATTAGTTTTGAATGAGAACATTCCCTTTAAAATAGAAAGAAAATTCATAAAGAAAATTGTTCTAGGTTGTCTAGGAACTGAGTTATCAGATTCCAAAGTATACCCTATTTTTTGCAAGATTTTAATTAAGTACCGCCGACGTTATGTGAAACAATCCATTCAATGTTTGTAACAATGTTACTGTAAACTACATAATAGAGTGTTATAATACAAACGGTGCTACAAAATTCTTAAAACCAATAGATATAGTAAGACAAGATATAGGTCGTTCTTATTTTCATATTTAGCTTTCTTTATTTGTGATGCAATCAAATCTTCACTTGAATTTTCTCCATTACTTAAATCATTAACCGCGGTAGCTGCTGAATATATTAAATACTAATCCTGCATTATGACGTCTTTATTGGCTTTAATAACGTCGGCTTTAAAACCAACTTGTCTATATCAGTTCAACTTACAGCGCGGATCTAAAACTAAGTTTTGAGAAATTATAAAACCTATATTATATTATAATAATTTCATATAAAATAAATATATGTCATATTCCATGTTTATAAATTAACCTAATCTCCAAACGTATACAAAGCCATCGGTCGTAGGATAGTATTTATTAAGTTTTTTACATGCTATAACTTTGCCGCTTCCATTATCCGTCCTCCTTTTTCGTTATACGATTCCAAATAATTATACAAATTTATGTATATCGCAGCTGATAAAGACATTGATGGACTTTTCACTTTCGACAAACGAGTCTCATCAAAAAACTAGAGTGTTAAAATTAATCATTAATATTTGTATTCAGAAACAGTATTTATCCAACACAGCATAAAATATTGCAGAAATATTTCAAAATATTTCATATAAAATTTTAAATATTCGAGAATTTTTCATGAAATATTTCTAAAATATAAATATGTATAAATATAAGAAATCAGAGTTTTCAAAATATTTCTTGAAATGTTTCAACAGAAATATTTCTTACATTTCTACAAAATTTCGAAAATATTTTTGTGAATTATTATAATATAATGTAATAATTTAAAACGTTTTACAAATGTTTACAAAATATTTCTGAAATATTTAATTGGAATATTTCAAAAAAATGATTCATAAAAAATATTTCATGCTGTGTTGGATATTTTATTTTTATTTAAAGCAATTTAACTTTACCTTAAGAAATGCTATTATATTTTCTACTTGAGACTATTCTGAATCATCAAGATCATACTTTCAAAGAGACCTCTCAGGTTTTACAATGCTTTCGTAAGCCTATAAATATTAATAAAATCGAGCGTAAAAATTTTTTAGATTAGATCAGGTCTATAATTTATATTCTAAAAAGTAACATTTGTATTTTAATTATTATTATTCGCATTTGAAGTACTCGAGATAGTATATCAAATGTCGTGTTCCACCGTGTTATAACCTAGTATCAGAGTCTTGAATGAAATGTTATTGACCTCACAAGCTTTTTTAAATTTTGACCTCATGTCATCTGACAGTCTAATTTTAACAATATTATTCTGGATTTACAATAAAAATATAAAACATATAACTATATATAATTTACATTTATAAATTATTTTCAAGGCTAGATTTCAAGAAATTAAATTATGTGGATGTGTTAACATACCCTTTCATAAGTAGAATCATTCATAATTGGAGAGTAGTCTTGCCCAGATCGTCAAAATCATCATTAGTTTGAAATGTTTCAAAGTCATGATCATAGTCATTACCTTTAACCGTACCTGTCAATTTAAGTATTGATAAAGCATCTTGGCAAGCTAAATTAGTTATGTGAGCAAGACACCGTATTCTTTGATTAGCCTCTATAAAGTTTATTCCCTGAAAGGTAACATAATTTGAGTTATTCAGTTTATAAGTTTTATTATTTTAATTAATATTCGATCTACAGACTACTTATCGCTGAGAGCTAAGTAAGCTAAGTTCACGAAACATAAAATCACAATTGCTATAAGACTGAAATTATATATAGCAAGAATTTGGCCAGCAATTTCAAAATCTTCCAAAACACGAATTAATGATTTTGTTATATTTTTTTCTGTATGAGAGCCTTGAATTATGTCTGAATTATGTCTGAATTATTTCCAGCAATACTTTCTCAATTTTCCAATCATTTGTGATCCATGCAGCTAGAATTAAAATTAATACAAAATCTGATGCTTTGACCACAGTATAACCTGTAGGTCCACTTCATGTCGGCACCTTTGATCTTCTTTTCCGGATCACGTAGATCGGAAGAGCACACG
>NW_012087488.1:0-679 GCF_000956235.1 Wasmannia auropunctata | reverse complement strand
GACAATTGTAGATGTTCAGATCGTGATTTGCATATCTGGCGTGGGAGGAAACATCCCACCCAAATTAATGAGACCTTACCAAGATTTCGATGTTTTGGTCCGGCTGAGAAATTAGATTATCATAATTTTATTTAAGAAATTCTTAAGACTATAGAATATTGTGCAGACATTCGCTTAGAAATAGAATTTGCGTAGAACAAATAAGAGTTGTAACTTCAGTAAAATAAACGGCTTATAGATAATCACCACTTTGGTAAACCAAATGGTTTACAGATAATAGACAAACGCAAGTTTTAGGTAGAGACCGAAAACTGAACTCAAAAGGAAAAAATATTTGGCTTTATCTTGTAACAACCGTCCTTTCGAGTCGCGGATCAGCTTGCCGGCGTGCCCAGGAGTCGAAAGTGGTTCAAGCGAGAGAAAGAGGGATTCCGGAAATGACGAGGCGCGTGTTTCTCTGAACGATACAATATAAATTTATTCTCTATATGTTGCTATGTACAGATATATACAGGCCCACGATGGGCTGCGCCACAGGTGACACGGACGGTGCGCGATGCGTCACAGCGGGTAATGCGGGCGGCGACGGTCACGGTCGGTGCGTGGTCGCGACGCGACGCCGGGGCGGCACGCACTATCCCCGTGATACGGTGACAGTCACCACGTGGTGACTGCCGTG
>NW_012087487.1:0-659 GCF_000956235.1 Wasmannia auropunctata | reverse complement strand
TCATTAACGGGAGAGAAACGGGTTGATTCTTACGTTTATATATACTTATATATATATACACGCACACGTAAAACGTTCCCTTCTATCTCATTTCGCCGCGGAGGACGCGCGGAGTATAGCGGCCTCATTGAAATCCACCTCGCCTCCCGCGATTGCGGATAATTGCGACGGCGGAGGGATAAAAGGATGGAGGGTACGCGCGCGCGATGTTGTTTACCGTGGCGCCGATCAATTTGAAGCGCGGAGCGGAGACTCGCTTAATTAATGCATTCCAGTCCGGCTCTCTCGCGCTTAATAAAGAAAAGAGAAGAAAAACCCCGATGTCCCCGGCGCGGGAGGGAGGGATCCGGGGTAAGGGGGCGGGGGAGGGGAGGGGAGAGTGGAAGAGAGAGTTTACCGAATTCATTACCATTCCGTTAATGCCATGCATATTTATAGTCTCAGACATCTCTGGCAGCATCGTCGTCGTCGTCGTCGTCGTCGTTGCCGCCACCGTCGTCGTCGTCACCGATGCCGGGTGCTTTACCCTCCCTACGACGCTTTTGTCCTCCCTACCAGAACGGGGGCAGGAGACGACATCCCCACCACCCACACTACCACCACTACCACCGAGCCGCTGCTGTTGTTGAGCATGCTGCTGCTGCTGCTGTTGCTGCTGC
>NW_012087486.1:0-643 GCF_000956235.1 Wasmannia auropunctata | reverse complement strand
GACGTGTGCTCTTCCGATCTCTTGTTAAAGCAGGACTTTTAACTAATTCTTTGACAAATTAAACAAAAATTTATCACAAAGAGAAAAATTAATAAGCGTCCTTTATTTATTGGAATTTGATTATTTGTGCAATATACTATTTTAGATTAACAATTATAAATATATCATATATTAAACCTATATTAAGTAAAATTTTATTTGAAATTAACTCAAATATAATTATCAATTCTAGATCATTTCTTAGAATTCTTAGTTTTTAATTGATAATAAAAATTATTTATAAAATTATTATCATTAATTTTTTATGAAATAAAAATTAATTTCTAATTCCTCAGCTAATATAAGAAAGACGATAGACAGTAAAAAGTTTCTATTTGTGTATTGTAAATAACTTTTTTTAATGCATAAATTAAAAATACAAAACTAATTCATCGAGAATCGAGTTTTTTAATAACAAAATCTTATTAGATTGCTTTATTTTCATACAAAATTATATCTTTGAAAATTAAAAATGTTTTTTTTGTATGAAATATTTATCAATATGTAAAAGAGAAAGGGAGAGACACGGATTTCATTATACTTATAATTTGATACAGCTCTTTTTATGCAAAGTCATACGAGCACATATATACCGCTGGAATGT
>NW_012087485.1:0-759 GCF_000956235.1 Wasmannia auropunctata | reverse complement strand
ATATTTTTTAAATTCTCTTGTCGTCAAAAGCATTATTTTCAATGACTGACGTAAAGGCTCGTCAAAGTAAAAACAGAAGATATAGAAACAAATATAATTTAATTGAATTACTATATTATTATATTTGTATAATATTTATAATATTTAGTTTCTGTTACCTGATCATGGAAGAGTCTTCTAAAAGCTTCCTTGTTGTAACGGCCAGATCTTTCTTCCTGCAATATCTCCTTACACTCCTTTAAAATAGTCATCCTCCTCTTCTCGATTAGACATTCTTCCTCCATGCAGATTATATTCTCTTCCATTATTAAATACTCTTTGCGACAAGTGCTATGAAGAAGGTGTCATCGAAGAAACAAGATCACAACCACTTTGGCAATTCATCACAAGATCAACAAGAGTTCTGTCATTTCTTGTCGCGAGCTCGTTCTTGTTTGGGACACGACTGATTCAACGCGTCAGTCGCGTGTTATGTACATGAATGAAAGGTAAATTTATAAATTTTCGCCGGTGTGTTAGTTTGCAGGGAATAATCTATATTTATTGTGTATTACAACTCTTGAATTGTAACTGTAAAGTTACAATTAATATTACAATTTCGGACATTACAATTACAACTTCGGATTTAATATTTTTCTTTTTGTTTCAGCAAGGAAGGACAATCGATAAATCAATAGTTTTAACTCTGATTAATAAAAGTAATTTAGATAAGAAAATATAATCGAAGCGGGGATATTATATTTTGATAATATTACATTT
>NW_012087484.1:0-611 GCF_000956235.1 Wasmannia auropunctata | reverse complement strand
TGTGCTCTTCCGATCTTTGCTATAAAACTTTTTGATATTCCAGCAATCAGTTTGACTTTCCAACGAAATTATTTTGATGGTTCTATAATAAGAATTATTTTTAGATCTGCATTCAGCAAAATTTTTAGACCTTCCAGCAAAATCCTTCTTTCCATGTATAATATATTTCATCGTAATACTCTCTTTCGATCAAATATCGTCTTACCTTGTAAACCTCCGAGAAGAAACCCGCGCCGATCTTCTCCATGTAGAAGTCATCCAGGCGGTTCAGCGAGGCGACGGCGTGCCTGAGCGCCTGGCAGGACGCACCGGTGCGTCTCTTCGAGCTCGAGTCCTGAAACGTCTCGCCCGAGCACACCGTCAGTCCGTGCACCGCGCCGCTCTCCGCCATCTCCGTGGGCCGCCAAAGGGAGTCGCGGCACTTCTCCTTGAGCTCCTTGTAACTCCTCGGCGAGGTGGACGACTGCAGCTCCGTCGGCAGATCCTGCGGCAGGCAGTTCGCGCAGCTCTGCTGCAGCGCGTCGCTGCTGATCCTCGTCCAGTCACTGGACGGTGTCGAGGTGGAGAAATCGCTGTCGCAGGCGTCATCCTCGCAGGGTGGCGCGGTGGCG
>NW_012087483.1:0-1246 GCF_000956235.1 Wasmannia auropunctata | reverse complement strand
ACGTGTGCTCTTCCGATCTATGTTCTCTATGCTGTAGCTATTGTGCACCTTGTGTGGGTCTCTTAATTGTTACACATAGTAAAGAACATGTTTCGACATACTTGTTGATTACAAAAGATTATAATGTTAATAATGTTAAACAAAAACTACTACCTGAAAAAAATACCACACAATAAAGTATCAATCTTTTTTAATAAAATATATATTAAGACGAAGTTTTATAATAAAAATGTGTTTAGTAAAACTTATCTGAAATAATCTTGAAATCATTCAAGTGGAAAAGAAAATGTTTTATCAACGTCGAAAACAATGCAGTATTAATTAATTTTATAATATTTCTCGCGTTATGCGCGAGAAATAAAATGGAAATAAAAATGATTTAAGGTCGTAATGTTTATATCGAGTAAAAAAGCACATGCAATGCTAGAAACGTTCAATTCACGAGAAAAGAACGAGGAAATTCTGACAAATGCGATAACGTTCTTAGAATATATTTGCAATGTTTTCCTGTTAGATCTGGGAATCCCGAGAAGAAATGATCTATTACACTATCGTTCAAAAGTTTGCAAGCAGTTAGAAATTTAAAAAAATTAATTACAAAGCTTTAACTATACTACATATAAAATTACAATTTATAATAATTTTAACACTTATAACTACTATAAAAATATTAATTTTAGTCTATCATAAATAGTATCTAAATTTTAATTATATTTTTGATTTATTAAAATGTCCATATCTTATTTTTAATTATTTTCATATAAATTGGAGGCATTTCTACTTATTAATTTTTTTACTTATTAATTTTATTTTTAATGCTAATTATTACTGAATATTTGTAGCCACATTATAAAAAATAATAATAAATATAACAATAATTATTTATTTTACTTAAATCACAAAACTTTCCTTTTTAAATAATCGAACAATAATATTTAGCACGTTCATTCCGTAAAATTCTTTAAATATATATTTCCTTAGAAATATATGATTAGAAATATATTGGCCTGTATTCTGAACTCCCCAATCAGCACACAATATTTAAAAAATATTTTTAAAAATATTTAAAATACATTAAAAAAACATTTTTAAAAACATTTCAATAATGGGTTAGTGCTCTTTTTTCATTAAAAAAATGTTTATTTTAACGTTTGAAGAAATATTTTTTTAACGTTTGAAAAACGTTTATTTTAATGTTCGAAAAAATATTTTTTTATTGTTTAAAAAATGTTTATTTTAACGTTTG
>NW_012087482.1:0-512 GCF_000956235.1 Wasmannia auropunctata | reverse complement strand
TCTTGTCCTTTTTTTCTTTAGATTTTCTCTCCCGCGAGTTAACTATGCTTCCTCTTTATCCATCCTTTTTTAGATTTTCTTCTAAAGATTATGCGCAGTTAATGCTTTTATTTGCTAATTTAATTCTCAAATAATTCCGAAATTAATAATCTTATTTGTGTCGTCTATTCCGCCTTTTTTAACAGATTAAAGAATAATTTACCATATTTTTCTAGTGTCGTGATGTTTTAATACAATTATTCTATTATAATTTCAAATAAAACAAAAATCATAAATCAGAGGGATACGCATGTTCGACGTTTCCAGCAAGAGTTCGTAATAAACTCCGCGAACATTTTTCTAAACATACATGTCATAATTCCGCGCGTTGCACAAGTCACGCGGAGATGTCACAGTCGAGATTGAGAGGCATCATCGAGATTAAAGATTCCGCAGATTCCGGAAATTCGTTTTTGCAAGAGTGATACGATCGATAACGGCGTGCTAGCAGCAGCAACAGCAGCAGCAGCAGC
>NW_012087481.1:0-550 GCF_000956235.1 Wasmannia auropunctata | reverse complement strand
ATTGAAGCTTGAGCTTAATTATTGCAATTATCGCGAATAAATAGATTTATTTTGTGCGTTCGCATAAAATTATACCGGTCTCAAGCCTTAATTATGATAGAGTAATAACGTTAATCATTCTTTGTGTAATAGCTAATGCACGCCAACTATAGTAAAAATTTCGCTGGAAACGAACCAATTCCCTTTTCTTTCTTTTGTTAATTACTCAATAAAACATATTACTCAATAAACAACGGAGATTTATATTCTTAAACGTAACTTTATTTATTTAGAAAAGATTAATGTAAATTACTTTTCCTTCGATTTGTTTTACGAAGAGCAGTCTACTTTTAAATTAATTCGACATAAATCTTAATAACCCTGCCGCTGTAACTTTTAGTAAGACTACGGGTAAGGTTATCAAATGAGATCATAATTAAACCATGTGACTTAGTAAACGCGAAGGAACTACTTCTTGCCTCATCTTTCCCAGTTGACGTCAAACGCATAAATGTTACCATACGCCGAACTTTAATGTGCTGCTTTTAATTAAAAACTACATAATTCAAAC
>NW_012087480.1:0-621 GCF_000956235.1 Wasmannia auropunctata | reverse complement strand
GCAAAGCCCTCGCGCATCCGTGCGCGAGTCGCAGAGTAAGTACGCGTGTACTCGAGTCGTGGGTATGTAGTGCTCTCGCGTATTGCACCCGTATGTTTGATTTTTTCGCATATCGACGTATGCAAGTCATAGTTCATTTGCGTTATTTCGTCCGTTTTGCGCACCTCTCGTTGAGGTTATCTGGTAATTCTTTCATGTCCGGTATCGGTACCCGCGTCGTACCGAGATACATTATTCCGTAGTATCTGAATTTATTTTTGTATTGTATTGTTAAAATCGTGTTTCTTTCTTTATTTCCGATTACGTGTGATTTCGTTAGATTTTATCTTGGCTGTGTTACGCGTCGCGATCTAAGCTTTTTTTTGTTTCGGGCGTGCGAGTACGCTTACTCGCCACGCCGACGCATTTACAGCCACATTCCTTCGTGCGTGCGATCTCGGACCGAATAAAATTTGCGTTTCCGCAATTTCTTTTTGCGATCCGGGAATCTACTATTTCTTTTATTTTGTTATACTATTTTCTATTCTTTATCGTCAAATATTTTCTTTTCCTTTTTGTTGGTTCTCTACGGAAGCCTTTGTTTGTTATATTTTTCTTGGCTGTTTCTTATCGCCATGCCAC
>NW_012087479.1:0-471 GCF_000956235.1 Wasmannia auropunctata | reverse complement strand
GGAGTTCAGACGTGTGCTCTTCCGATCTTGAATCAATTAATGTTCAAAAAATCTTATTGATACATTAATCATTAATCGATTCATAATATTAATGTGAGCGGTAACAATAGATCAATTAAGACAGCGTAAATATTTACTATTTCCGTTTCTCATGGCAACAACTGCTACCTATAACGATACGATATAGAACGCAAGATGTATACCTATGTCATGAAATTCTTTTTTTCGATCGTAGTACGCCAGACCGGGAAATAAACGATCCGACGCAGTGACAACTGACGTCCTCCACATCCGCATTGCTTATAACGTGTGATTCTCACATTCAGAAAAACGACAAAATTTAAATACACATTTAGAATTAGGAGGTTTATATTTCTGGTTTCTTGCATGACCAGTTGTGACGATTAACCACCTGCTACCAGTGCTGCCAAAACTGTAACTTCAAATGTACAGTCATCTAACAAATGTATT
>NW_012087478.1:0-461 GCF_000956235.1 Wasmannia auropunctata | reverse complement strand
GTGTGCTCTTCCGATCTTTTTTTAGTTTCTTATATATGAACAATAATGTTCTGTAAGCAGATTTTTAAATGTCATTCATTTACCCACAAAAAATCCCAAATTTTAGGTATTGTTTTAAAATCTCAAGGGTGGTCGGTGGCGTAATCCTTTAAACTCTTTTTTAAAACATATATTTATTGGAAACTTTTAAAAAGAATTGATATTCTGTTCAATTATATCGAAATTCTGGAATTGGGATGTTAAATTCTAGAAGACGTATGACGGAAACAGAGCCAGCACACGTGAAAGGTTTCTTCCTTCGACCATGCTCTGTAGCTGGGTTCAAAACAGGCCTTTAAGGAAACCACCCTTTCGCTCTCGGATTGGAAACGTTGAAAGGAAACTGTGCCGATTGTAATTCGCTGACCAGAACGGGTGAGGGGGGAGGGGCGCTTTTATATGAGAACTTTAGACGAAATGGC
>NW_012087477.1:0-450 GCF_000956235.1 Wasmannia auropunctata | reverse complement strand
TGCATCCCTCGGCTGAAATCCGCGTGCGAGGAAATTTACGGAGATTTTTCAGCGCCGAAAGATTGGCTCGTACGTACCTGCGGTGCGACCCGGGACACGGGCTTGAATACGTGCGAGATACGCGGACGGGAGAGAAAGAGAGAGAGAGAGAGAGAGAGAGAGAGCGTGGAGAGAGGGCATACCGGCGGAGGATCTGGTATTCGCGGCGAGAAGAAGGCATTACTTCCTGGGAAGATAGTCGGTACCCGCGGGACCTCGTAAATCGTTGCGCTGGTCCGAGAAACTTCAAACCTAGAGCGGATACCTTCGACTCCCTGGCAATATCGAGTGCCAGAAGCGAGCTCGCGGATTCTCTACGAGCTGACACACTTCATATTTCACGTACGTAATATTTTTCAAGCGGTCCGCACGAGAAGCATTAAGTAAAACCGTTATTTCCTTTTCGCGCGG
>NW_012087476.1:0-426 GCF_000956235.1 Wasmannia auropunctata | reverse complement strand
AGGTATAAGACAGACAGCGAGAATATTGTAGGCGTGAGATATTGTAAACCTATATACATATTATGTCTGTTAGTCTTTAATTGTTATTTTTAAATTATACAACCTGCTTTAGTTAATTAATGAGATCTAACATACTTATATTTATTTTAAAATTTCTTTATATCAAATAGAAGAAATATTTGTATTTTTTATAATATTAACAAACTTGCTATTGCTCGATAAATCCAGCGAGAACGATTATTTAAACTTTTCGAAAATAATTAAAACCAGAATAATACCATAGAATTTGGTTAAGTATACGACATTTGTTTTTCTCGTTTTAAAAACATGAACTTTTTGCGTCTCAGGTAATTTCATTAAAAAGGAAAGTTAGAAGTATACCAATGAACGCTAATGCGTCTTTTAAAATAATATTTCCTTTATTTT
>NW_012087475.1:0-435 GCF_000956235.1 Wasmannia auropunctata | reverse complement strand
ATATAGACTGACAATCAGTGATGATTCCACTGATTCACTTTTAGAGAGTTGATATTATTGGCCAACAAGTTAATTGATAATAATATTCTTCTCATCTTATTTGGCGCGATGTCACTCTCTGGAAGTGCGCAATGAACGAAAATGAAGTTGAGAAGAGAAAAAGAATTATCGGACATCGCAATTTCAAGCGACAAATTAATCGATGCACGCCACGCTAATCTCGCTTTGCGTGATAACAATCGTTTGACGATGATCTTTTCGCACTTTATATCCGCGCGATCAAGTATTGCCACCGCGCGTTAATCGCGCCTCCGTCGTATTTTATGCCAATCGTTTGCCATAATGTTCTTTTGATTGCCGCTATTTATCTATATCATAGTGGAATTAAAGCGCTCTAAATTCTAGTCTCCTCCCGCGGACGAGGACGACGTCTGG
>NW_012087474.1:0-384 GCF_000956235.1 Wasmannia auropunctata | reverse complement strand
CGTGTGCTCTTCCGATCTTTCATTCCTCGTATTTTAATAGTTGTTGATAAAAAAAACTCTCTGATAAAATCACATTAATAATTGATCATTTTCGTGTTTAAAATAAACTCACAGTTTCGACGAACATTTTTGAAAATATTACAAATGATCTAACGTAAACGTATAAGGAAATAGAAAAGATAAGGATAAATTATCACATGAAAATGTTTTTTATTCTATTATTCAACTGGTTTATCCTCGTATATATTAGAATGCGTCAGACGTTACTAATCATTTCATTATATTCATTATTTTGTTTTTCAGTAAAACAATAATTCACACAATTCACATAATTCACACGCTTTCTGCATGCATCAATCGTCCTGCGCATTGCGTAGAAAAATG
>NW_012087473.1:0-365 GCF_000956235.1 Wasmannia auropunctata | reverse complement strand
TCTCAAGCAGAAGACGGCATACGAACTTTTATTACATCAGTGGGATTGGCAATTGCGCTTGATACAGCTCCAGCTAATGCTGCACAAACAATGTTTATTGTGACTAAATCCCCCGTTGCCCAGGCATCAATTGCAGCCTTTTTGAGTGAATAATAAGATCCAAATTTTATAGTTCCATATGTTGCTTGTCTTAAAATCGCAGAACTAATCCTATATAAACAATATAACAAGTGAAATTCATTTAAAAAGCTTGCAATACATTTAAGATTTCAAAAGTAATTGCAAAATTGTATTAATAATATTAAAATTTTTAACTTTTAAAAGATAAAAGATCGAATAAAGACAAAAATTCATTCATTTGATAT
>NW_012087472.1:0-361 GCF_000956235.1 Wasmannia auropunctata | reverse complement strand
CCTTTGAAAAAAAAATTTTCCCCCAGAGGAGCGATTTCGTATAGAGAATTTTGTTTCTTTTCGATCATCAATGTGAAATTTGAAATAGCTCGAAACTCAATTTTATTAAAATAAAATCCGGATTATTTCCCGCTAGTGCAGGATTCGCTATAATGCATGAGAATTGCATGTTAGCCGGCGACTCCCAGTGTAATACCACTTACACTTGTGGCGAGCGCATGCATGCAACCGCTGCGTGTAATAACACTGTTTCGCGGTCGAAATTATTCTAAATCTGCGCTACCAGTATCTCTCTGCCTCTCTCTCTCTCTCTCTCTCTCTCTCTGTCCCCTCTCCTATACATATACCTGTACATCGCTCT
>NW_012087471.1:0-355 GCF_000956235.1 Wasmannia auropunctata | reverse complement strand
GTTAAATCACTTGTTACGCGACACTGGATTCAATGACGAAGCCAGAGCAAGAGGATACACTACTGACCCAGGGGTATTTTGACGCAATCGTGTCACTCAACAAATCTCTCTCTCTCTCTCTCTCTCTCTCTCTCTCTCTCTATTCATCTATCTATCTGTCTATTTATCTCTATCTTTCTCATTATCATTGCTAATAATGCTTCAACGAGACGGCAAGCGAATTGTGAACTCTCTCACACACTCTAGTGTTCCGATGATTGGCATACTTGACCGATCGCATTTCACATTTAAACGCTTCGCACTGTCAAACGTGTGAATCACCCTACAGCCTCATCCCTGCTGGCTATTCCGAGGG
>NW_012087470.1:0-397 GCF_000956235.1 Wasmannia auropunctata | reverse complement strand
AAGCAGAAGACGGCATACGAGGTCGGTCTGCCTTGCCAGCCCGCTCAGAGATGTGTATAAGAGACAGCTGTTACACTATTTATCTTGGACCATTCCGTTGAACGTAACTCTTTGTATTGTAACTTTTTGCAATAAATTTTCTACCTTAAATTGTGTATCTTTGCTCGTTTACTCAATAGCATTGCAGTATAGGAAATCCGGCACTCCGCCAGGCATAGCGAACTGACGGATTCATTCTCTACCTAGCAATGATTTCCTGTCCACGTCTGTAATGTAAATGTTTAACTCAAGTTCGACTTAATCATATTTAACTATTACCGTAATGTATCCTATTATTCCTATTACTGTTTTACAAAACATCCTTAAATTCAAATCCGTTGAATAAGTAATCGTATGC
>NW_012087469.1:0-435 GCF_000956235.1 Wasmannia auropunctata | reverse complement strand
TTGATTTATTCTAGAGAACTTATGTAAATAATTATAATGTATAATTTACGCATAACGCGTTGATTTTTAATAGCCCTTATTATTATTTTTTGTTTTTTTAATTACTTTTCTTTTTTGTTACTTCTATTACATTAATAAAAATTTTAATTTATATTAATGCTTTTACTTAAACTTATATAAAGTATTTTAAAATAATAACTCCCTCCTCCTATGTGTTTATATAGGCTTAAAATACTAAGCTTTAATAATATATATTTATAATAATAAGTATACGTTTATTGTAAATGAATGCAATTTTATTCATATTTGTACAATTAAGGGGAAACACCACTGTGATGAGTTTTAAAAATCAATTTTTTTGCATTTTTATAATGTTTGAGGTCTTAAAAATATGTCTCTAAAATTTTATGTTAAAATTCACAATGGAACTATAGT
>NW_012087468.1:0-340 GCF_000956235.1 Wasmannia auropunctata | reverse complement strand
TCTTCAAGCAGAAGACGGCATACGACAACGTGATATATACCGGCATTCCGAAGAGGTGCCTACTCTCCGGCTGCCGAGTACCGTCGGCTGGAAGGGGAAAGGTACGTGACGTACGCGAGCGAGAGGTGCCACATTTTTTTCCCGCCTTCGATGAATACATGCACGACGGAATATACGACCGGATGCTGCTATATTTTATTTTATGCGACTTTCGTCGGGCCACCGTTTACTTCGCGGAAGATGAAGAAATGAGGAAGAAAGGAACTGAGCTATTAGACATTCTCGCGAACTCTCTCGGACAGACTAACTTACAGAGAGAAAGAAAAAAAAAGAGAGAGAG
>NW_012087467.1:0-335 GCF_000956235.1 Wasmannia auropunctata | reverse complement strand
TCTCTCAAGCAGAAGACGGCATACGATAGAAATATGCAAGCGACTTCATACTTTAAATGACAGATTCATTTGCTATCATCTGTCGTGTAATTATAATAGTTTCGTACACACGCCAGAACGGTTGTTCCCTTATCCGTGTCCTCTTTCATCGGTCAAGCGGAATTGGCAGCCGCCCGATGTTCTTTGGGGGCGAGTCATCGACGCGCATTTCGCGCGTTAATCGCCATTCCGTCGTCTATGGTCGATACCATATCCTCACGACGACGCGTCGTGGAAGCGATGCCTTAGTCAGGCACCTATGCACACGCGGGCGAGCGCGAGAGAGAGAGAGAGAG
>NW_012087466.1:0-2380 GCF_000956235.1 Wasmannia auropunctata | reverse complement strand
ATGTAATAAGTTTTGTTTTGCTCATGCAACTGCTGATCAGTTGTATTATTATTTGTATTATGGGTAAATATCTCTTATTTAATACTGCTCCAGTTATCGCGAAACATTATACACATTTATCAAAATATAAAAAGTCACAATGTTTAACATTTTATCAAATATCCACAAAATATTATCTAATCGTATCTTGTGGCATTTAATAACATAACAAAATTATCACATGTAACTGGCAAAATTTCTGTATCAGTAATGCTGCTAAGAATTGATTTGTGCATGCTATACATGCAATTATATGTTTTTCAGGTTTCCAATTTATTTTGGCAGTGAAAACGCATGACATAGTGCAGATAATAACTAAAAGCACGTCAGTGTTGGGCGCCCTGCTGTTACAATTGTTGCTGTTACAGTTGTTTGTTTATAGTTTTGTAGGCGATTATCTAAAGTGTCAGATAGAAGATACCGTATTCGATCTACAGTTGCAATTGGTACTCCTTTCAATTGGAGTTAATGAGGAATATCTTGTTCATCATCATGCGATAGCAGCAACCTGTTCAACTGCTAGCTGGCAAATTCTTTGTCGTAACCATCGAGACTTATATGACCATATTGAAAAGCTCCCTCTTGTACTTGTCCGTCCTGCGAGTAATGGTGGACGCATAGAATGCAAGTGAAACTCGAAGAAATAGCACCGTACACACACGTAAGCAATATTATTTTATAAAAGAGTTAGTATAATACACTAGGTTTAGAATTGAATAATTAAATTAAAGTTAATAGAATTACTTTCTTTATAACATCAATAATAAATGTATACTGTACATGGGTCTAACACATGTTGTTTAAGAAGTTGCAATGATGCGTGATTCGCGATTGCGAAAATGTGATTATTACTTACAATACCGGCCGATTTGATGCCGAGAATATTAACACCATAATATTAGCAACTTACCAGTAGAATCAAACAGAATATTACGGTAGATTGGCATCATTTACGTCCGAACTTAATCTCGTTAGCAGGTTTTGCAGAATATAGTCCAACAGCAGATTGCTGACAGAATAAAGTAGAATTAGTAGTGTCCGCGTGTGTTTCGTTACCATAAAAATGGAATATATCCTTTAAGCGATTATTTAAGTGAAATAATAGATATTCGTTGTAGATAATCATTCTTTTCATAGCCTCTTCTTGATAAAAAAAACGTTTATAGAAATAATAATAATACATATTAAGTAGGATTAATAACATTATAAGTACAATACATTTATTTATTTAAACCAAATTAATAATATTAGTAAAATACAAAATGTTTTTGAATACTTTAATGACTATATAAGTAATACTATTTGTGTTTGTGAACTAGAGTTAACACTATAATCGGTGTAGAATCTACTAGCAACTTGTCAATAGAATCCAGGAGAATATCGTTGCATCAACTGTGTCTCGCCTATTCCGAAAGCAGAATTTGCCAATATAGGTCAATAATAGATTGCTTGCAAAAATAAATTGAAATTAGTCATTTTGTTATAAATAAAGTATATCCTTGAAATGATTACAAAATAGTAGATGCTCCTCGTTTTTTGTGGTTATCTTCTTCACATAAAAACATGTAAAACAATAATACAGAGAATTTTATTAAAATTATAATCTCACAATACACATTCGTTGTTCAAACCAAATAATAAATATTGTTGTATCCGGAGCGATGGTCGAAAATGCGGAACTCTCTCGTGGCACATCACCAATACGCACACAGCACTCCCGTAAATGAGTAAGTACGTGTTGAATTGAGAACTTTATTTATAACGACATCGTAACAAATGCAGAGTGCGGGTAATGATTGAAAGGAGAACTTGAAACACCGTACATATATGTAAGCAATATCATTTTATAAAGGAATGATTAAAACAACACGTCTGGACACGTCTAGACAACTGAATAATTAAATCGAAGTTAATAAAATTATTTTATTTGTAAAGAATTAAGACAAATGTTAAGAGACAAGCATAAAACGTTCGCGCGCGGTGACAGCTCGAGCAAGACTCAACTGTTGTTGCTTGGAAAGACGCTTCGTATCCTGCAGGGATCAATATTTTCTTCTTTCATATATTGATTTTTCTCCGAACAGCTATTCGTGATACTAGGAACATTTGAAAAATAACGGAGCCCCAGAGACGCAACAATAGCAAAGTACGAAATGTCTTCAAATAATTTTAAAGACGTTAGTAACATTATCAAATATTATTAGAAAACTCATGTACTAAATTCTAAATTATTTGCATGTATTTTTGATAAAAAGATGATGTCTGAATAAGAAGTATAGGACGATCTACAACAAATGCAATGTATATAAGAAAAATACGACGCCCATCCCACAATTCGATC
>NW_012087465.1:0-921 GCF_000956235.1 Wasmannia auropunctata | reverse complement strand
CATTCTCTCCCACTCCCTCCCCATCTCCATCTCTACCCCGACCTCTATCCTTCCCAGTCTTTTCCGAAATTTCTTCCTCCCTTGCTCATTCCATACCCCTCTACCTCCTTTGTCGCCCCTTCGCCCCTCCTTCCTTCCCTTTGTCATATCCTTTACCCACACCTCCAACGGTTGATGATCCGAATCTATTTTGTCTCCTACTCTTAATCAACCAATTTTCTCTTTGACTTCCTCATCCCCTATAACGTAATCTATCACGGTGTGCCCTTTACCCCCAGTAAAAGTGAATTCCCCCTCCTCATCCCCATCTATGTCTCCGTTCATTATGCTCCATCCCTTTTCCTCCACAAACTCCACCAATCTCCTTCCCTCCTTGTTTATCTTTACATCCTTCGACCTTCTCCCATTCTCCTCCTCTTTCTCCTCCTCCTTTACCCTTCCTTCCTTTGTACCTGTTCTCGCGTTAAAATCTCCCCCTACCAGCGTCATTACTTCCTCCTCTTCCCTCTCTGTCTACCTTTCTAATTCCTGTAACGTTTTCCGCATATCCTGCACATACACTCCTATTATTCTCCATTTCTTCTTTCCCATCCTTATTCTCCCCACCAACATTCCCTCTTTCTCTGTCTCTAGTCTTGTATCCTTCTCCATTAATTCTCTTCTGATCTCCATTAACATTTCCCCCGTTGTCCGTCCCTTCTTGCTTTTCCTTTTTGCCATTTGCACTCCCCCCCCCCATATATATCCCTTTGGCACCCTCTCTTTAATTTTTCTCCATCCTCCCTCCTCCATCCATGTCTCCGATAATGCCATCCCATTCCTTTAATCCCTCCCAAAAGTCCTTGTCTTTGTTACTTAACCCCGCCACATTCCAAAAGGCTATCCTACTTCCCCCTCCCTTAGACTTACGTTTCCCTTTTC
>NW_012087464.1:0-322 GCF_000956235.1 Wasmannia auropunctata | reverse complement strand
AGACGTGTGCTCTTCCGATCTGTATTGCTCGTGTCAATTCCATTCTTTTTCTCTTTGATCTTTTCCTCTCTTTCGCCTCAATTCCCTAACTCAATAATTTCTTAACCCCTCAAACCTGTTTTAATACATCAAGTGTGCAAGATAAAATATTTCTCTCAATAATTACACAGTTAAAAAAAAAAGATAATATAAAATAATACATTAAATTTGAATTGTACAAACTAAGAATTAGTAAATATGTAAACTTGCGCAAATAAATTATATACAAGTAGCCTTCTTTCTCTTATATATAAAATATAAATGTGTGAGTGTGTGTGTGTGT
>NW_012087463.1:0-322 GCF_000956235.1 Wasmannia auropunctata | reverse complement strand
TCAATGGCACGTTTTCATTATTTTTCTTTTACAATAACAAACTATCTCTTCGAATAGACGTATTTAGTCACGTTTGATCGGAACAGGAAACTCTTAGTGAAAGCCGATGTTTTACGTCATTTGCGATTGAATACGGAGCGACTCGCGAATTAATCGCCTTGCTTGTGTTTTTAAAAAAGTTTATTTACATCAAAGATCTGGTTTTTGTACTACTATCTGGTTTTCTACTATCTGAAATATAAGAATCTTCACTTCCCATTTCGTATCGTATGGAATCGTATGCCGTCTTCTGCTTGAGAAATACAACACACAAAAAACTACT
>NW_012087462.1:0-306 GCF_000956235.1 Wasmannia auropunctata | reverse complement strand
TATTATCCAGCAGAAGACGGCATACGACGATAAACGAAAGAGAAAGGAGCAGGCAAATTATCTTTATATACATTTATAACTTGAACAGTTTAATAAGAACTAAATTTTCGCAACGATATTCTAGGCGATCTACTTGCATGTCGCAGGATAAGTTTTGAAAAACATCCACAATGTGGAACCAATGGGAACGAGGTGTAGCCAAAAGAACAGAATGGAAATTTACCGTCAATTTTGGACAACGAATCCGTATTATATTGCCTCGGAGATATACACATCCCTGTCGTTCATCGACGATCCCTGAGTAGC
>NW_012087461.1:0-305 GCF_000956235.1 Wasmannia auropunctata | reverse complement strand
TCTTTCAAGCAGAAGACGGCATACGATTCACCAGTGACGAAGAAATCATTATTTTGTAGCTCTGGGAATAGCAAAAAGAACTGTACCAGTGCGGTATGAATATCTCTTCCTACTTGCGTTTCATTCGTGGCATATCCCTTATCATTATCAGTAAAACTGTAGCCAGTGCCAACTGGATTATCAATGTATATCAAGTTGTGTGCTATATTCCATGAGTATTTTCGCATTGCTAGAGTCTTGTTGGCTGTCACTATAAATGGGCCATTTTCCATAAAAAGGCCAAACATGGAAGTTGCTCCTGGACC
>NW_012087460.1:0-367 GCF_000956235.1 Wasmannia auropunctata | reverse complement strand
GTTCGCTTGTGACACGTGCATAGGGGAGACTCGTATACGGGCGCGTAATTGTATGTGGAAAATAACGTGTGTGTATCATGCCTGGAATAAATTATTGCGTTAGAATTGCGTGAGCAATTTATTTTTATCCAGTACGACAAAAATAATTGAAAAACATCGCCGGTACTTATCGTAAAATTATTTTTCTCATTCACGGGGACAAACAAAATTAATCCTCTTTATACATACCGCGTCCGATATTTTTATTTGATCTCCATCAGATTGCAGAGACGGCAAATTCGGAGTTTTTTTGCTTCAGAAAATTCTGCTGATTGAATTAATTTCCAATTAGCTTTTCATTGGCAACTTAAATATCAAGTAATCTATA
>NW_012087459.1:0-583 GCF_000956235.1 Wasmannia auropunctata | reverse complement strand
TAATACGCCCGCACACGTCGATAAACGTTATCTTAAACGAACTCGCTTTACGTAAAGAGTTTTTTTAATTGCAGAATTTACTGCGCAAGCAGATAGGCGTTTAGAAGAAGTGAATTAGTCCAGGCAAATTAGACTTTTTGGAAGAAAAAATTTATATAGTTTTGATTTTTTGTAAATAAACTCTCAAAAGGGTTAGAAATAAGGAACTAAAAAGTTCCCATCCTAATCGTGGGGTGGAACAATGGGGATGGAACATCCCCTTTTGAACGATAAACTACCCCTGGAGCGGTCTCGTTTACAGTTTTCCTCATTTATCTTCTAAATCGTTACTCGGAAGTGAAAAAATCATAGGACTAAAAAAATTCACCATAAAATTTGGCATAATAAAGATTTCATATAGTTAATTCCCATAAGTTAATTCCCATAAAGTTAATTCCCGTAGAAATCTCTCAATTAGGGTTTAAAGTTACGGGAACTATTTTTAAGTTTCATAAAACAGGCTTACAGTGACTAAAATGACCAATAGGATCACAGTGAAGCAAAAACTTGGCGTACCCGGATTGCATTAATATTTAATTGATAA
>NW_012087458.1:0-3568 GCF_000956235.1 Wasmannia auropunctata | reverse complement strand
AATGGTTTCTGCTGGACGAAACAATCAGACGTGTAGATGAAACAAAGAGAATTGGCAAGAGCAAATCAGTGAATGATTTGTTTGGTGTTGAGGGTAGTTTTAGAAAACTCGATATAGATTAAAAAAGATTTATAATCCCATCTTGTGCAAATTCTTTTAATATTATTTTGTACTTTGCACTTTAAAACGTTTTATATAATTGTTGAGTCGTGCGTCTATTGGAATTAAAAAAAATTCTTTATGCAGCCTCTCGTAATTAATAATGTCTATCTAATTTACTGGTTATTATAATATGATACAGATTATCGCAAAGTTAACATATCGCTATAATGTAGAACTGTAATATTAAATTTTAATATGAAATCGTAATATAAAATCGTATTAAAGATTGAAAAAGAAATTTCAGTAAATAATATTTACATTTTCGATTAATAAAAAAATAAAAAGTTTTCTGTTCAAGGGATTTCGCAACACTCTGTATATATTAGAGATGATGTCACAGATTGATTTTGTGAGTAAACAAAAAATATAAGATAAAAAATAATAGATAAATGTAAAAAAAACACAGCCGAGATAATTTGCACTTGAACGTGTAAAGGACATATTTAATAAGAGCCTAAAGTATAAATGAGTGTTACACAATTAATAAACTATTTAAATATACAAATTCCTAATAATTACAAAATCTTATCCCACTTTTTATATTTCGGAAACGGTTATAAAAACCGCGAGTTTAGAAAAGAAATTTTTTAAATATTTACTTAATTGATTTTTGAAGAAAGGGTTTAACAATTTTTTGTTCCAAGAGTATATTGTCTATGTTTGACATCTTTTTTATCCCTCTTTTAAAAGATAATTTTTTTAATATTAAATAAACGTTGATGTCACACATCTGACAAGGAGTGTACACAAAACATAAAATTATCGAATAATAAAACATGTAATCCGTTCTTGTAAGACAGCATAAGTAGAATTTTAAATCAATCTCGTATTCAGACAGTATTTTAAAACTTTATTTAACATGAGATAAAATCAAAGATTATGAATACCGATCCTAGAATAAAGAGATTATTACATTTTTTATTTATCATTAGATTATACATTATCGATATTACTGGTAGTTTACACACAATTGGTAATAAATATTTTACCAAAAGAATCGGTTCACACTACTTTACAATAAAATTTTTTTAATCAGGTAGGTTTATATCAACTGTAGAATATTTATAATAAAGAGATGTTTATTAAAATAAGTGACACTTTTTATTTATTATAAGATCCATTATTGATCATATTGCTAGTTCGCGATGATCTCTCGAAAGAGTAGGATCGCAATCACTGGTCTAATTTCCAATTATAACACTCAATTCAGTTTCACTTCTTTGCAGATTAAAATTTACCGTATACTGTTTTTATTGGAAGTAAAGTAAAGTGACAAAAATTGATATTTTAGTAGAGCTAATTTAACTTTTGTTTTACATACATGAATATAAACAAACGAAATCTTTAGAGAGGTAGAGGTTGGCAATATTTATTTTAAACCTATTTCAACTTTAATCGGTTTCCACCGATTAAGATGGTTTTATCGAGCAAGTCCCAGTCAAAAGTTAGTCCCTCCATATGACTAATAATAAAATAATTCAATAAAAACAAGCGTAATTCAATAAAAACATTTTGCATAGACTGTACATATGCGATTGTATGACATTTATGTGACAACGTCACTATCGAGTTGACATTGAGCGATAAAATCACCTTAAATTTTACATCAATTCGCTACCACTTCGATAAAGCTCGTCGATCAAAGTGGAAGTGAAATGAACAACTTCAAGTATATTTCCATCGACTTAAATTTGATTTTACACCGTATTAAATGCGAATTAATGCTTTGATGAAAACTAGACCAAGTGTACTTTTAGTAAACATTAATTAATATCTTGTACTCTACGATAATTAGTAAAATAATACAGGTTGTTACACGAAATTATACTTTAGTAAGACAATTTACTTGCAGGGTAAGTCTATAAAAATATAATACTTCTATATGTACCTACATGTATTTAAAGAGTAAACCGTCATAAATATATTTATGCTTTCGTAGAATTATCTTGCAGAGATATAGAAATTAATATCGTTTTATGTAAGTGCCAGTAATCATATAGTATGTGTTAATTTAAATAATAAAAATAACAAATGAATATGCAACGTAACGTTATCTAATAGTATTACGAGATATGAAAGTTGAGATAAAATAAATGGCTGCATAAGTAGAAACAGAAATAAGCTGATCGACACAATTTAAAATTATTATTACAATTTTCTTAACATATTTCTTATGATGTGTGCTAGAAATATTATTAAAGTTAATAATATTTAATATTTATACATTTGTTTTAAAAATTTTAGGATAATGCTAAGTACATATGAAATGTATGTATGGTTAAATTTTTATTTATTTTTGATTATTGACTTTTAGAATATATGTATAGTCGACAGAACGTAACTATATAAGCTTTTGCCTTATTTAGCTTGTTCTCCTCCTACTTTTATGGTAGAGCAGTTACATATATTTTCGGATTATTTAAAACAACATGAAATACAAAATATTACGATTGCTCGTTCTTACATAAACATTTTTCATTAAATTATTGTGAAGCATGCTAATAGTAAAATGTGCTAAAATATATATTAATGTATGAGGATGAAAGCAGAAACTTAGTGCTTCTAATATTTCTATGTGAATTTTATGTACGTATTCTAGCTTCAACAAACCGCGTGCCGTTACTTTCGGATTCAATGCAGCTCTTTGCTTGAAATAAAACCGTATTATTACATTATTAAACTGATAATCAATTTAATAGTACTGATGCTCACGCGGTATCTAATAAAATTCTCGCTCCCCCCGTGGCGCGACATAAATGCTAAGAAATATTTGCTGCAAAAAATATTACCTCATCCCAGTAGTATCACTACTTATAATCACTACTGGGAGTATAGTGACACTACTGCGAATTGACTACTGCACTTTTACACTATAAGTCACAACTAGTGGCATTACTCATACCAGTAGTGACCCTACTACATTTCAATAGCGCCACTACTATATTTTAATAGTGTCAATACTGCACTAATAATGTGCATTAGTAATTATTTTTTACGAGGGTTCCTATTTTTACTCTCCGTAATTCAATTGTATATTTTTCATTTAATTTTGTTTTTTTTTTGTATTTTTTTGCTTGATTTAATTAAAATTTCCTATGCACTAGCGTTTTGCTTTACTTCTATATTAATTATTCTCTTTCATCCTTTTATTTTTTTCTTTTATTTTGTAAATATGCTTATCGATATATTTATAAATTTTATTTCTTCTTTCTTTTCTTTTATTTTTATTTTTCTTTTCACTTCTTTTATTTTTTGTGAATATATTTTTCATATTCAATAAGTATATTTAATTGTTTTCATTTATGTAATTTTCTTCTTAGAAAGTCCTAAAACAGTAAATGATTTTTCTATCTATCCTCCCATTTCCTCTCTTTATTACTCTCTCTCTCTCTCTCTCTCTCTCTAG
>NW_012087457.1:0-509 GCF_000956235.1 Wasmannia auropunctata | reverse complement strand
ATTCATTCTAGCCTCTTCTTTAATGAGACGTTGTCTAAGTCTATCAAGTGTCTGATTTTCACTTTCTACGCTATCCCATGCAGTCACGAGGGCATTGTATTTTTCAGGCAAGCTTCCCAGAATTTTTGCCATTATCGTTACATTGGAAACGGTCTCACCAACATCGTGCAACTGTCGCGCCATGTTTTCTACCTTCGCTAGGTGTTGCGCGACACTGTCTCCCGACGCCATCTTGTAGTCGTGAAATCGCGTCATGAGAAGTTGTTTGATTCACTCTTTTGCTCATGCACGGAGCTCAGCTTATTCCACATTTCAGCCGCTGACTTACATGTTAACAGAAATTCAAGCTGCGAAGCTTCTATCGTTGATGAGATAATTATCATCGCTTTGGCGTTGCCTTTGTCCCACTGAGCTCTCAGTATGTCTGTTTCATCTTCTTCACGTTTTCTTGTACCGTTGACAATGTTCGTCAATCCATTCGCGACAAAGATACTTTTCATCTGGAATTT
>NW_012087456.1:0-683 GCF_000956235.1 Wasmannia auropunctata | reverse complement strand
CTCATAGGGAGATCGGCGCCGCGGCCGAGCTCCGCGATTCGTCGAGACGTTTACAGGCGAGCGCGTCAAATCGGCGAGCGCGGGCCATTTGAACGGCGATGTCGACACAAAATCGCGACTATTTTCGAACAGCATTAATGGGGAGGCTGCAAAAAAATCAGTCCGGGAACTTATGGACCGCACTGTGTATTCATTTGTAGTGTCAAATATCATATTTACTGATTATATACGATATGAGCACGATATGTTGCATATCTTAACTTATAAAAGCATGGAATTTCATCATTTTCAAAGTTCAGTCACTTTTGTCTGGGATTGTATGGCCAGAACATCCTTAAACGTATCTCTCACTCTTGCCAGCTCTAGTAGCACGGAAACGCACACATTTTATTTATGGATGTAGTACAGACATTATGATTTTATTGACAATGTCAGAAAATGGCTGTAGCTGCGTAGTATCCATTTTAAAAATGGATGTAATGGCGCTAGTGTATGGGGGTTCTGACTAAGGCACTATAGATGTAGGTATTCCTATCCGCCATCTTGGTTCCAGCTAAGTGGGTAATGTAACCCCAAGTTTGCTCAACAATAAAGTTAGAAATTAATAATTATTACATTTTTTTATTTTGTTATTGTCAATTTACTGCAACGCAGCAGAGTATCTTGATTGTAATGTACATTTA
>NW_012087455.1:0-865 GCF_000956235.1 Wasmannia auropunctata | reverse complement strand
AACTTTATGAACTTTTTTGAGGAAATATGTAATTATATGATAAATATAATATTAATAAAAGACGATATTAAAATAAAAATACTTTAATATGAATGAGAATTATTTTTTAATAGATTGTTATAAACAATATTTTAATTCGAATTTTTTATTTGTATGTTACAGTATTATCGTAGCATTGTGGCCGAATAACTCCGCCTGTTACGCTTTAGGTTAGTGAATAATAATTTTTTCTTATAAATACACGAAATGGAGAGAACTATCGAAAAAAACCAAAAACCAAGAATTCTTTGGGAATTGTATTGTAACTCTTGAAAATTTGGATTCTCATTGAATTGTACTTGTACTCATGGAAATTTTTGAAATGTTTAAAATTTAATTTTATCCTTTTAGAAAGTAAACGTGGTCCCATATTGAAAGCCGATAATATTAAAATTAAATTATTTTAAAATTCACTATATGACAACCAGGGCTCACAAACTCCATACGTGTAAAAATTTGTATAGTATTTTGGCGCCATCTATAATTTGTCAACCTTCAGAAAGAGAACTACGAAGCCAAAAATCCAATATGGCGTCAATTTGGATCAATAAAAATGCGCAACTTTTATGGTTCTTATCTCAGCTAAATTATTTTACGGCTCTTAGGTCCCTATTTTGTAACTCTTAAGAGGATGCTGAAAGGTCGGCCAAATTTGTACAAGGTCGATAAAGCAGACTCTTCAGTGTCAGTGGTATCTCTAAATGAACTTTTTACAATATCTTCTGGTCTCACTCAAACACGTGGAATGTCCTTATTTAACTTATTGAAGTGCCATCTCTTGGAAAATCCGGCACTTACTACCAGACGCAATTTTTGCGTCGAATTA
>NW_012087454.1:0-308 GCF_000956235.1 Wasmannia auropunctata | reverse complement strand
CTCCTGCTTGGAGACTGTATTTTAGTTATCAAAGACACTGATGACTCGCAGACGAGTTGAAATGTCTGTAAAATTTGTATTTATATAGTTCTCACTAATAAAAGGAGATAATTTGCGCCTCACTAACAGCGCTTGGCTTTCATTTGCCCGTTTTGTTACAATTTATTTTTCCTATAAATTTTATAATATTTTTACATAACTATAAAATATTCGGTTTGAATAAACAACGTAATGAATAAATTGAAAATATTAAATTTGGATTATTGCATAATATTTGTAGCATATAGATATATATATATATATATATA
>NW_012087453.1:0-337 GCF_000956235.1 Wasmannia auropunctata | reverse complement strand
AATTATTCAGCATGAGAGTTTTCCAACATGTAGCAGATACGCAAAATTGTGCTGCATATAATGACGAAATGTTAAATTTAATTGGAGCACCATGTTCGAGTTCTGTATCACCTTCTATATCATATCACATTCCATCTTCAGCACGTCCAATTTTAGATATCCCCGCAATCATGATTATTATAATGTGGATTTGCCAGAAGAAAATGATTTAGATATGTATGTGGATATCTAATTAAAAAATGTTTACAAATGTATCTATGTGAAGCGTGTTCAATTTACCTTAATGAAAGCAAGACTATTGTTGATAATACTAGTTTATATTGTTCTTTTCAAGCTT
>NW_012087452.1:0-1135 GCF_000956235.1 Wasmannia auropunctata | reverse complement strand
TGGAGTTCAGACGTGTGCTCTTCCGATCTTTTCGGAACAGTCAGTCACTATCGAACCTTCGCTTAAAAAATACATTTATTCCTAACACACGGTATTCTCGATTCTTCTCAACGTCTGTTCCTTGCGCTTGTCCTGACATCCTCTCCCCACAGAAATTCAGAAGTGGGATACATCCTGAGCCGTATATTTTCCTCGTCCCGATTTTTTTTTTCCCGAAGCCAAAATCGGAGTACCAATCAAAAAGCGAAGCGTGATTGACGCCGATCTATAACGCGTTTGTCGTGGGAAAGTTCTTGAACGGGAGGGACGTACACGCGCAATCAATAATTGTTGAGTAGTGCCGCGGATTGTGTACTGCCCCCAGTGTTGTTAAATCTCGAACTTTAAATCGGTAACGGTGACTCCAGTACAAATCGGAAATATATAGTTTTGATAATTTGTAGCAGTGATTGGAAATGGCACCCGTAGATTTGAACTGCTATACAGTCGCGGAACTAAAGGAAGTATTGAAATTCCTTCAATTACTCTCAACGGAGACAAAAGTTGAACTGATAGCCCGCTTAGCAACCGTTGAGGAAGATCAGTGGTCGGCGGTGCCTGTGGAATTGTTGCAAGACAGCAAGGATCTCGCGAGTGGAGGCGCGGGCCAATTAGTCGAAACAATGCTACAGGCGACGGAGGACACTAGGCTTCGCGAATTTGACGAAACTGAAGAGCGACAACGCATGATCGACCAAAGAGAGCAAGAGATGCTCCAACGAGAAAAAGAGCTCCTTGAAAAAGAAGTTCGCCTGCTACGACAGGAAAGAGGCCAAATATCTGGCCACCCGGTTAACAGCAGAGGAGGCCATGGTACAAGCGTCGGGATCCGCTCAATCGCTGACTTGCTGTCGGAATTTAACGGGGACAGCGATACTTTTGATAAGTGGAAAACACAAGCCGAATTCCTTCGTCAAGCTTATCGTTTGGACGAGGACACAACAAAAGTGCTGGTGACAATGAGATTAAAGGGAAAAGCACACTCATGGTTTCACTCTCGAGCAGAACATGTTCAATTGAGCGTTGCGGAGCTATTCAACGAAATGGAGCGCATGTTTGACTTGCGGCCATCTAAATTGGAAAGAAGAAAGAAATT
>NW_012087451.1:0-996 GCF_000956235.1 Wasmannia auropunctata | reverse complement strand
AATTAGAATTCCGTCTATTTTTTCAATCTTCAATCTCAATCGTAGCCAATGGCTTGACGACTTTTTGGTCACGTGATGATTACTGACATTTTTACCGAGAATGATAAAGCAGATAGAGGTCAAGTTCGTGCAATAATAAACGTGCAATTAAATTTAATGCACAGGTAAGTATTGTTATAAACAAAATTTAGTATATTATCTTAATAATATATGCAAATATGTATATATACCGAGCTGCTTTGTTTGCTGAACGCAGCTATATTATCAATTGCAATGCAAATCGCAATTTATAATATGATTGGACAATCTTCAATCTCAATCTTAATCTCAATCTTTATCTCAATCTCCAATGCGTAATCTGATACCGGCTTTAAAGTTCTTGCACAGTGGACGCGGAAACACTTGCCGCGCGGCAAAATGCGATTTGATAGCCAATGGACGTGTCATCTTTCTTTAGGAGCTGTAAGTTTATTGGCTACCGCGTCGCATTTTGCCGCGCGGTAAGCGTTTCCGCGTCCAGTGTGCAGAAACCCTTATGCGTTATACAACACAGTTTGTGCTCTCGGTTTAAGGCTGGGAACACATGAATACACAACAAAGCATAAACATAACATAAGTCTGCTCAATCAATGAACAGCCAGTATAAAATCGCCATATTAATTTACACAAGATTCTCATTGGTCTAGCCGCCTTAGGGCGAATTTACACCTTGACAGAAAAGCGGAAAACAAAAAAGCAGAAGTCAATCAGAACTCGCACTGATAGCAAGAAAAGCAGAAAGTAAAAACTATGAACTATCAACGCGAGTTCTGATTGGCTTCTGCTTTTTTGTTTTCCACTTTTCTGTCAAGTTGTGAATTTGCCCTTATGCTACCGGTATGAAGCCAGCTGTCGAACTAACGATTTCAATAATTTCAAATACGCCATTCGATTGCTAGTCGTTTGCTAATTTTTGCATCTATTTTTATTTTGTTTGCATATTAATTATTTTGAGTA
>NW_012087450.1:0-335 GCF_000956235.1 Wasmannia auropunctata | reverse complement strand
TTTTATATCCTTTCTTTATATGCATTTAATAAGTTTGATACATACGCGCGTGCGTTTTGTATGAAAATGGGTCAGAAAACAAAATTTTATTAATAAATTTTTTTCTGCTGTCAAATATTAATTGGAAACTGGCTGCTATAAGTGCTGTGACTGGTGTTATGTATGGTTCTGTTTATCTCTACGAATGGTTAAAATGGACAAATAAAGCCAAGGAACTTTCATATAAAAAGCAATATATATCGTATGCCGTCTTCTGCTTGAGAAAAATTATAGACTTTACTTCTGCAAATAGCAGTTATGAAATCCAACAGTATGTGATAATATTTATACATTTT
>NW_012087449.1:0-885 GCF_000956235.1 Wasmannia auropunctata | reverse complement strand
TTTATATTAAACTCTGTTAATTGATAAACATGATAGTTTTAATTAAATGCATTTTTCACTATTGTAACCTTTCTTACAAGGGAACACAAACAAGTGTTCCACTCCTGTGATTTTAAGCTTTGGATATGTTAAAATGTAGACAAAAATAAGAAACACATAATTTTCTTGTAAGTGCGTTCTTACATATTAAGAGGGTGAAACGATCGTTTGGAAATATTGGATTTTTTTTCTAAATATTGTCTATTAAAGATATAAAAAAACATTCTAAATAAATGTTTTACAATTTCAAGTGCAATTTAGAATGGTGCATTTAAATTTTTGAAAATTTAGGGTGGGGATGGAAATGTACTGAGAAACATGAATGCTAAAATTAACATGAACAAAGAAAACAAAATCATAAAAACATGAGAAACATGAAGTTAATAATGTAATAACTAAATAATATAAAGTAAAAAATATTAAATAGCGCGCGCGAAATATATTATAGTACATCACTATGTAGTACATCATTACTCATTAGGAATAAAATCAAATATTATTTTTGCATTTTTACTTAAATTCACTGAAAATAAGTCGATTTTATCGTTGATTAATATTTTTACGCATAAAAAAATATTTTACTTTGTATTTTTATTACTTATCACTGACTGATAGCTGTCAAACAAGTAGTCAAGAGGTCAAAGAATGCATGTAATTATAAAAAAGATTGGCTACTATTGAAGAGAAAGCTACTTTATTAATATATCAAATACATATGCACTTGTTATGTATGCAATACTACATGTATGATGACATGTAAAAATTAGATTTTAAAGATTAGATAATTTTGATTAGATACTCTCTCAAATTGAATCGGTGGAATCACACTAATTTTCAGACACTATC
>NW_012087448.1:0-1463 GCF_000956235.1 Wasmannia auropunctata | reverse complement strand
TTCAATAGTGTTATGGAAAATATATTTTCAGAACAACATCATTTATATATATTATTCATAAAAAATATACCTGCTTTTTCTCTCAGATGTCTAGTTTTTGCGTATTTAAACCATGTGAATACATGATCTTGAAAGTATTTTTCCGTGTACGTAAGAAAATGTTTTCTTATTAAACCTATAAATATGATAATAAAAGGTTATATATTTTCATAATTGAAAAAAAATTTACCAAAAATATAAGATTAATATAATTGTATTTTTTTAGCTGATAAGAGAAAGCGTAGCAAAGAAATAAAATGCATAATTCTCCTTTACACTATCAGTGGCGCAGTCGAGAGTTAAAAATAAAAGTAAAAAAATGTTTGACTTCTACATACTTTTTAAAATTTCCATTGTACGTAATGAGCTCAATTGATAATTTCCCTTGCGCCCAAACCAAGAACATTTAGATCCCAACTTATTGGTAAATAGTTTTTTTAATCCATTTTTCCTTTGAATTTGGGCAGTATTTCCTCCTAATAAACAGAAAAACATTTCCTGCACAAAACATAAAAATAGTTTATGTTTCGTCATAGCATAAAACTTTATTTTTAATGTAATTACAATTTTCAATTATTAAAATATATTTTACTAAAAGAATTCCTACCAATTGTTTTGATGCGGCTATATTTGTTCTCAAGCCATCGTCAAACTCTAACAATTTTCTATATTTATTAAAAGGCTTTGTGGGAATTATATTTGTACTCTGTACAATATTTGGATTTGTTGCAGCAACTGCGTTTGAAGCAACATTCATATTAATCCGAGATTCTAATTGTTTTAAGAACTCATTTTGCTATTCTACCATTTTCTTTGTTGCCAAAACATTTTCTAACATTTTTAATATACGTGATTATCTGAAAAACAGTATTTGTCAAATAAATATTTTGTGAAAGTAACATGAAAAGTAAAAATGTACTTTTTATGTGAGTTTGACATTTTTACATTTAGCTTATTTAATAAGCAAACGTATAAACGTAGCAATAATTTTAGATATTAAAATTATATTAACGTTATAAACGTAGCAATAATTTTAGATATTAAAATTAATAATATCTGTTCGTAAATCTTCAATAATTATGTTACCCACTGCAGAATTCTCATCTCTATTTGTCAGTACAGTAGCAATATTATTTGCTTGAACTAAAAATAAAATTCATCATTTTCTATCAATTCTATCATTTTCATTTTATACTTTAATTTTTGAGAAATATACCTTCTGTGCCAGCTTCATCTACTATTGTGTTTGAAGCGCCATTATTCTTATTGAAGTCTCCTTCAATGGCAATATCTTCACCGATATTAATGTTATTATAGTTTGGTTCCTCTGCAGTGTGTATTAACAAATCTACAAAAACATATTGTGCAAAAACTAAATAAATATTAATTAAAAATATTATTCATACTTTAAAAATAATAAATAA
>NW_012087447.1:0-733 GCF_000956235.1 Wasmannia auropunctata | reverse complement strand
CATCTCTCAAAAATATTGTTGCCGCTTTTCTATGATGCTAATTAGTGATTAGTTTTTATGCTGCGCTTACTTCGTGAGCGGCTGTCGTTGCGGTGATTTTGTACTGAGGTTCTTTATTTGGCGTTGTGTCATTATTTATTTAGTGTTGTAATCATCAGCGCTTTATGCAGTGTCTGGTGACTCTTTTCCGCGCGCTGATTGTCGCTGATTTCTCTGATAAGAGCCTGTTATCGTTAAGATTATTTATTCCAGTCGTTTCAGATTGTGAGGAGTTAATAATGTAAATTCTATTTTTAGATTTATATAAGTTTTATTACATGGGTGCAATTCTGATTTAAATTTTGCTTATTCTACAAAGATGATTCTCCATTATGTAAAATAGTGAATCATCATTTCAAGATTCTTACGAAAAAACATACCGAAGCGAGATTTTGCAAATTGAACGTTAAGAGATGTCTCTTTCTAAAACATATTTTGACAATGGCATACTTATGTTTGCTAATAATATTTATTTATGTATTACAGAACGGTTACGGATCAGAATTATACCTATAATCGCGTTAATTTTGAATGGCAAAATTAAGGATTATATCGTGAGTTTTACTGAATTAGGAAACTGTGATGATTTTTAATAAATAAAATTTACACAAAATTTAAACAAATAAAAAATGTATTTGTTACTTGTTACGCTTCTCTTCTGACGATTGCACATCATCGTCATAAATGATCACAT
>NW_012087446.1:0-477 GCF_000956235.1 Wasmannia auropunctata | reverse complement strand
TAAAGTTTCATAATATGCTTCATTATCATCGAGCTATAAAAAGATTTTGACCGTTAATTAATCTTTGGTGTATGCGTTTTGAAGCAAATCATCAAAAATTTAAAGCATATGCACGTATAACATCAAATGTTAATTTACCTTTGTCACTGATACAAAAGAATCAATTTATGCTAAATGATAGAATTTTAAAAGAATTTTCGTTTCAAGAAGAAGTGCTTTTTACTTGTGATACTACAAACACAATTAAAAATCATCCTTTTTTTTTAATTTTAAAAGTTGTTTACCAAATTCGTCGTTATTATTAATGAAATAGATTAAAATAAATAATTATATCTACAAATCTAATAGGATTTTAAGTTTAGGAGTCCGAGATATTTTACCTTCTTTTGGAAATATCACAGTTATTGTTGTTGATGAAAATAATGAATTTTTTTTGTAATTCAAAAATTAGAAACTCGGATTCTCGTCTCACTTTTA
>NW_012087445.1:0-375 GCF_000956235.1 Wasmannia auropunctata | reverse complement strand
CATGTCGTTCCGGACGACACTATGCTTTTTGATGTTCTTTTGGGAAGGGATTTCTTGGCATGTCCATCGATACACGTTACGCTCGGGAAAACTGTTATGATTGCCAGCGTTGGCGAGGCTGACGATGCTGATCAAATAATGCACATCGAAAATCGCAATGATCCACCTTGCGTGCGGGACGTGTTGCAAATCGGTGCGGCCGTGGGCGAGGGAGAAATCCGAGAAATTTGCGATGCGTACAAATCGTGCTACCTCAACAACTTACGGGCCGACAGTCGCATACCGGATTTTGAAATGGCTATTGTACTCAAGCATGATCAGCCAATAAGTTCGCGTCCGCGTAGATTATCGTTTGCGGATAAAGAGGCATTGCGT
>NW_012087444.1:0-333 GCF_000956235.1 Wasmannia auropunctata | reverse complement strand
TGGATCAAGCGCTGGCATAAGTGCGTTGCAATCGATGGGGAGTACTTTGAAGGGGACAATATCACTTTTGATGAATAATCTTGTATTTTAAATTTTCTGAATAAATTCCGGGAACTTTTTGATCAAGGTGGTATTCTGTCAGCAGAGTCTATCGCTATATATAATCTGATAGCATATTGTCAGAAGAAACTAAATAGAATTTATCATTTCGTAACAATTCAAATGGAATATATATATATATATATATATATATATATATATGTATATATATATTTAGAATAATGAGATGAATCGATTGGTGTAAAGAAAACATACAGATCGGAAGAGCACACG
>NW_012087443.1:0-884 GCF_000956235.1 Wasmannia auropunctata | reverse complement strand
AGTAAACTCATTAGAATATAATATTCTCTGTAAAACGATATCTTCGTTTAACTGACTCCCCCATTCCTAACCACAACAGGTTATGGGCCCAGATCACGGACATCTTGAATAGAATAAAGTTTCGAAGAATACGTGAGAACTTACAAGTGTCGTGTGCCGTTATTTTTTGGTGATCTCTGTTTAGTTTCTAACCGCGCGAGGTGCATGTCGAAAATCTTCCGACACCTCGTAGTTCTGTTCTTGTAAGAACTGGTACACACGTGTTAAGCCGTCGCCCATTCGACGCGCGTGTTGCAATCCTGTCTGGACTGGAAACTGTAAAACGAGAGAACAATGGCAGACTCTGTTATAGATTTAAAAACGTGACGAAGTTCGATGGACAAAATTTCCAACTCTGGAAGTTTCAGATGAAAGCGATCTTCGTGGTCACGATTTACTTGACATAGGCCCGTATTCATAGTCAAATCTCAAATCAACGCTTAAGACTTTTTTGGCGAAGACCATCTTATTCAATTAAGATCTCAAGTACAATACATTTCATAGTGGCAAAATAAGAAGATCTTCGCGAAGAAGTTTTTGCCTAACAAGTAGATCTCAATTGATTTAAGATCGTCTTTGCGAAGGTATGCTTAATATCGTGCTTATTTATTAATCGGCTGTTTCCGTAATATTACTAGGCGTTCCACCAATGGGAATATTGCATACGTTGAGAACAGACCTAATATAACTGTTGCGTTCTATCACTTTTATCTTGTATATTAGTAACGATCGCAAATGTTCTGTGTTAACTGTTTAATAAGTTGCGTGCGGTTGTGTGTTCCTTGTGTATCATAAAATTTACGCATCTTTTTGAGAATAAAAAATATAAAAGATCGGAAGAGCAC
>NW_012087442.1:0-328 GCF_000956235.1 Wasmannia auropunctata | reverse complement strand
TTTGCAAATATTGAGATATTGAATTTTTCTGTATAACCAAAGAATAAAAAGTATGTTTAATAGAATTTTAACGTATTAGGAGCGTGAAAGATATAAATTTATTTCATTTACAATTTCTAGTTCAAGCGAACTGCGCGTCGAATTGTCGGTCTTGAAACACAGCTCTAAACTGCGAATTCGGAGTACGTACATCACAATTGAAAATTGACAAACAATTTAATAATTTTTGATTCTGATGAGCATCTTTTAAATCCTGCGAAACTTACTGCGAAAAATATTACTTCACAGCCAGGATAATTTATTCATACATATATTGTCTGATATACTT
>NW_012087441.1:0-697 GCF_000956235.1 Wasmannia auropunctata | reverse complement strand
CAATCATAAAATTGATTTATTCGGCAGCCATTTATAATAGCGGTAAATCAATCTTATGATTGGCCATTTGCGAGTCCAATCAGGACTCGTAACACCGGTCGCGCTTCTCTGATAATCTAGGACTCTATGATAATCTAGGACTCTAGGCGAAGGGAGTGAAGCCATGGACATAGGAATATAAGGGGACAGAGCACAAAGTTGCGGGGGAAACCACTGCGGGACAGTGCGACGAGGTAAATTTGATTGGCTGTTAGTGTTCGTATGATACACACGTATATAATAGACCGATTTTTGCTATGGAGAGGGTGAACTGGGACCTAATAAGAGTGAACTGGGCACAATTGGGCACAATTCCCCCCTCCCTCGCATTTTGGCTTCACTTTCCTCGCCTAAGTTACGACTTTGTGCTCTGTCCCCTTAAGCCGGTTCTACATTAGTTGCAAGCCGATCGCAAGCTTGTTGCGACAACCAATCTGAAGCTTACATTTTGAAATCAATGCTTCGGATTGACTGACGCAACAAGCTTGCGATCGGCTTGCAACTAATGTAGAACCGGCTTTAAGGCCAAAACACAGACTTTAGGCCGAGACACAGACTTTTGCATAACGCTGCATAACGCATAAGACATAAGGCATAAGAAAATCAACCAATCAGAGTATGAAATGAAGGACTCTGATTGGTTGATTCTCTTATGCTT
>NW_012087440.1:0-887 GCF_000956235.1 Wasmannia auropunctata | reverse complement strand
TTAGTAATAAAGATATTTAATGCACTGTACATTTTATACATCGTTCTAGCAAATACATACTACAATCTTACAAAATAGAATTAATTATTTGATTGCTATCAAGTAATAAACAATCCGTTATAATCGTGCGTTTTTTACGTATAATAATAATAATACAACGATTAGCAGTTACCACATAGGCTGTAATACACTCAGTAATCCTCCGGCAGTAGTTTCTACGGTAGTAATACTCGCAGGGATACCTGCAGATTTGTAATAATTGCTGTGTGATCTGCCGACAGTAATTATTACACCAGCAGTAATACCTCCAGTAATAACCACAAGTGTGTAATATTTGTCATATATGTGATCCATCAGCAGTAACTACTACACGGACAATAATATCTCTAGTAATAACTACACACCTGGCAGTCGGTCTTTTTCGTAAGGGTTACTACAGATTTTATAAAAATTTTATTTACTTTCTTGGCAATTAAACAAGATTATTTTTCAGTTGTTTCAAATGATTAAATTATTTACTTTCTTCTCACTGTAACCGCTACGTACAGCCGATCGTAGCGTCCCATTAATTCTGCTGTTACGCCATACGTCAAACCTTGTGCGTTAAGTCGGTTCTACATTAATTGCAAGCCGATCGCAAGCTTGTTGCGACAGTCAATCCGAAGCATTAATTTCAAAATGCAAGCATTAGCTGTCGCAACAAGCTTGCGATTGGCTTGCAACTAATATAAAACCGGCTTTACATACGTCTATGACTTAAGGCCGAGACACAGACTTTTGCATAACGCATAAGATGTAAAGCATAAGAGAATCAACTAATCAGAGTCCTTCATTTCATATTCTGATTGGTTGATTTTCTTATGCCTTATGTCTTGTGCGTTATGCAG
>NW_012087439.1:0-409 GCF_000956235.1 Wasmannia auropunctata | reverse complement strand
CTTAGATCGTTCTCTATAAAAATCTTATCTCCTTTCAGTTTATACTTATTTCTCATTATCTCTCTTTTAATCTCTTCACTTTCCAGTTTCACTAAAATTACTGCACCGCTTTCCCTACAGTTCGCCACATTACACACCACCCCCACTTTTTTTTTTATCAAATCCTTTATCCATTCTTTTATTTCTTTCCATTTCCCTTCTATTTCTTTGGGCCATTTTATTCCCTTTATTATTATATTGCTCCTTCTCTCCTCTTTATCTTTCTCTACCACCCATCTTTTAATTCTTCCCACTTCCCTTTTACTTAACCCACTGTCCATACTCTTCGACCCCAGGCTCGCGTAACTACTTGCCCTCCCTGTTGCACTATATACGCTTCTGCTATCTCCTCCCTCACTCCCTCCTCCAC
>NW_012087438.1:0-707 GCF_000956235.1 Wasmannia auropunctata | reverse complement strand
ATGCACACAATCTCTTCTCTTTTTAATCTTTTATTTTTATACCACGGTTTGGGGGATTCGTTGAGATACAGCTCTGCGTGTTGAATTCCCTTGATAAGGGAGGCCTCTTCTATGTGATGCTTGAACGAGTCTTTTCGATGTGTGTTGGCCTCGATCTGAAGGTCCGTGTACGGAGCCGTGATAGGGGTCTTGGTGCCTCTGGAAGCTGCTAACTTAGCCAGCAGATCCGCTTTTTCGTTCCCTGGTATACCTTTGTGGGCCGGAACCCAGCAGAGAGTTATCTTCTTTCCCTCGGTCTCCGCCAAGATGAGACTTCGTTTGATGTGGTGTATGAGATGGTTCCCCTGTTTGTAGTTGGGTGTGGCGATGGCAGAGAGAACGCTTCTGGAATCTGAGAATATAACCGCTTGCTCAATTCCCAAGTCAGAAACAGCCGTGAGAGCTTGACGGATAGCCCATGCTTCCGCGGTGAAAATAGAAACTGATGAAGGAAGCTTGTGGCAAAGGATGAAGTTAGTGCTGGGAGAATAGACGCTCGCTCCTACAAAAGCTTGGTCCTCCAACTTGGAGCCATCTGTATAGAAAGCTGTGGCTTCTAAGGGAAGATCTGCACAGTATTCCAGAAATTTAGCCTTGGCAATCATCGAAGGTGTGTCTTTTTGTATGTCCGTCAGTGAGCCGTCAAAGCTTTTTCCAAAGATAGAGAG
>NW_012087437.1:0-502 GCF_000956235.1 Wasmannia auropunctata | reverse complement strand
CTTAACGTTAATCCTCTATTTCTCGGGTCAATCAGCATCTTTCGCAACGAATTTTTTAAAGTTTGCACGAATCTTTCCGCCTGACCGTTTGATGATGGATAATATGGCGCAGTGAATTTTGGAGTAATACTGTTAACTGTGAGAAATTGTAAGAATTCAGTAGATCGAAAATTCCGGCCATTATCCATAACCATGGTCTCTGAAAAGCCGAAATTTGAGATTTCTTTACATTTATCAATTGTAGTTTTCGCTGTAATATTTTTAACTATATGTACAAAAGGCCACTTAGAAAACGCATCCACTAAGATAAAAAAATATGTATTCATAAAAGGTCCCGCATAATTGACGTGGACTCTTTCAAAAGAAACTTTCGCCGGTTCCCACTCGTGGGTTTCTACTTTTGGCGGATCATTACGGAAAGAATTACAAATGTCACACTTTCTTGCTATCCTTTCAATAGATTTATCTAAACCAGGCCACCAATACATAGTTCTCGCTAACG
>NW_012087436.1:0-414 GCF_000956235.1 Wasmannia auropunctata | reverse complement strand
GGTAATGTCACCCCTGTTATGAAGCTCGCATTATCGCTTGCTAGAAATGCAATGGTCCTTGCAACTTCGAAAGTGTCGCCCACTCTTCCTAGAGCATGCGTGGTTTTGCTATGCTCGAATAAGCTCTTAACCTCGTCTTCGCTCATCCCACTCCGCTGAAAGATGTTTGTTACTACAATACCAGGATTCACAGCATTCACGCGCACCTAGTGCATTTTAGAAATAATAATTATGACGAGAAATAATACTTAAAAGTGGCATAGTCGTTATCTTTGCACGCACCTGTTGCGATGCCAATTCTAAAGCGACGCAACGCGTAAATTGATCGACGGCCGCCTTACTCATACAGTATGACAAAATATTCGGGAAAGCTCGTAATCCAGATATGCTAGAAACGTTTACAATGTTGCCTTT
>NW_012087435.1:0-758 GCF_000956235.1 Wasmannia auropunctata | reverse complement strand
TGTTCAAAAATAAGAGTGGTATCGCGGCGTGTACTAGTCAGGCGTAAATGGTGCGCAATAAAAAATAAATTTAACAAATACAGTTTATAGTTTTGTGTGTACGTAGACGTTTTGGCTTTCCTTTCGAGCCATCTTCAAATACATGAGGAAGAATAAGTAGATCAAAAAAAATTGTTGTCAATCTGAGATAGAAAACTCCTTGCCAAGGAAGATGTAAAAATATATACAATGTAAGGCTTGAATATAGTGGACATATTCTCCACTGGAATGGAAGAAGTAAAGTAAGCTTTGTTCAAAATATTAGATGTTATACATATAAAGGGAAAGGAGAAAACTCACTTTAAGATTGGCAATCGTAACAATTAACAATAGTCTTAAGAACAAATGATAACAATTTCTTACTGTCACAAATATTTTTTAAAAACGAGATATATGGTGTAAAGAGCCGTGAAAAAGAACTGACAGGCCTTAGCAGTGTGAGTGTCGAACGTAAAATGAGACGGAACAGTAATGTCGCAGGTCAAGTGAAGCAAACAAGTCGAAGGATATTAAACACTGGTAACCAATGACAGATATGCTTGATACAAGCAATCGGTATCTGATAGTTTAAGCCGTTACATTGCTGTTGGACGTGTAAGACTTCTGAAATGATACGTTTGAAACAATATCTTTTGTGATCCAATATCTCAACTCCTTCCCAGTCAAAGTCGCGACCCTATTCCACTCTGTGGTCAGTGATAACAGAAGGGGTGGAACTA
>NW_012087434.1:0-810 GCF_000956235.1 Wasmannia auropunctata | reverse complement strand
TTTAACCACATTAACATATGAAAATGAAAAATTAACGAACGTGGATTAATTTTTCGCGTAACAAGCATTATGTACATACTTACATATGTATTACAAACGTGGTTTAAGAAAGTCAGTGATAGAGCACTGCTTCAACCTGCTCATTCGTTTCATAGCAGCGAAGCGTCATCCGTTTCATCCGAGTTTTTCCGTATTATCCGAGCGCACAGCTCGGTTAACGCGGAGTGCTCGGATAAGTCCGGTGGCTCGGATAACACGGAGACTCGGTTGATCGAAGGCCGGATAAACGAGGTTTTACTGTATCTTTGAATTGACTGAACGGAATTGAAAATCCTATATGAAATTTTGTCTACAGCGCGCGTGAAGTCGAGAGATGGTGCGTTTGCAAGAATTGCTATCTCATTTATAATCGGGAGCACAAACTTTTACTTAAAGGTGTCTTTTTATACTGACGCTCGACGCTCATTTTTAGCGTCAAAACAGAACACATGATCAAAATCGATGCTTAGTATTCGTCAATTTTGATCATGTGATCTGTTTTGACGCTAAAAATGAGCGTCGAGCGTCAACATGAAATCATACCTTAAGGCTCTGACAAACTCGCATAAAGGCGCGTTCCCACTGAGCACGTTACTATGGCGTTGGCCACGTGCTGACGCGTGTTCCCGAACGTACCGCTCGGGTATTGTTTCTTACCCTAGGCACGATTCTTCGTAAGGTTAACGTAAGGATAACGGATAGCACGACTTACAAAATCATAACAAATATTTATTCACTAATTACGAATAAGATAACGTTACATATAACGAT
>NW_012087433.1:0-426 GCF_000956235.1 Wasmannia auropunctata | reverse complement strand
AATAGAACACGTTCAGTAAAATTCGATAGCGAGTGAAATTTCAATAGAAATAGTCAATTGCAATATTGATAACATTGTGGATAAAGAAGCACTGTAAAATGTGGTGCTTGAATAAAATGTGTACGAGCGAAGCACGTCTAGATGGCAAAACTGTTGTGATAACAGGAGCGAGTGATGGTATCGGCAAGGAAACCGCTAGAGATTTATACGCAAGAGGTGATTTTATTGACTGAAGTGATAATTTTAGTTAGTCTAAACTTGGAAACTTTAATTCAAGCAGATATTATCTATATTTGATATTTGAACCTCTGTGAAGTTGGCACCCCATTGTCAAAATTTCGAAAAAATAATTAGAGTTCCGGTTCTTCCCCAAAGAGTTCTAGAGTTCCTGATAAATTACACAAAGAGTTCTGACGATTAAATGCA
>NW_012087432.1:0-896 GCF_000956235.1 Wasmannia auropunctata | reverse complement strand
ACGTGTGCTCTTCCGATCGCATGGATTATCTTTATTTTTTATCGGCCGCCCGAATTGTCATCACCTTTTTCTTTTTATGTATGATTCTTATTTTCTATTCCAGGTAAAGGATTTTTAATTACAGGGAACGATATTTGTTAATTTTTACTTTTTTATTATATTTCATATATGCGCTCACACTCATTCATTCATCCATCCATTCTCATAAAATATTATCACATATTATATAAAAAAAACACATAGAAATAAAAAAAAAATAGAAAAGCAAAAAAAAATATTGTATATCTAGTATAAAATATTATATAAAATACTTTATAGTATAAACGTAATTAGATAATAAAATAAACACCTTATGACAAACCAATCTAAAATAAACCAAACTATAAAATTAACATACGATCTGATTAAAATGAATCATAATGTCTCTTTTTTACATAATATCTCTCTTTTATTCCTCTTCCGCGACGTTCTCCTCCATGGGAAGTGGTGGTGTTATCGGCTCGAATATTGGGCTCTCCGCTTCCTCCACCTCTTCTTCCGCCGCGACCTCCGGAACAGCCGTCGGGCGACGGTCTTCCGCCTCTCGCTTCTCCATCCATTTTCTAACCACCTCGAGCGCCCGCTCCGCCACGGACGTCCTCAGGTCTCCTTCCTCCGCGACAATCGTCGTATCCGTCTGCGAAATTGCAGGCGGATACAAGGTAACATGGATGTCGGTGTGTAATACTTTTTACACCGATATCCGTGTTAGCTCTCATAGGCCTTTATTGTACAATGTTTGATTTAAAAAATATGTAAGTTTATTAAAGGATTTTATTAAAGGAAATAATATAATTTATTATTTATCAAATACAAAAATTTGTATATTATTATTAAGAATATGAAACTACTAATAA
>NW_012087431.1:12623-13169 GCF_000956235.1 Wasmannia auropunctata | reverse complement strand
TTAGTTATAATAATTCATTTTTTCTGGATTCACCATGTAGAGGCACAGTTAATCTGTTTAGCATTCTTCTTTTTTAATTTTTTAATTTTTAATTTTTTTTTCTCAATTTTTCGATATTTATAAATACATTATTTTTAGAATAAAGAATAAACATAAACAGGCATTTAAAACGAATTAAATAAGATGTTCAAAATAATCATCTTCAGTACGAATGCTTGAATTATTCCTTTATTCTTTTATCCCCCAAAGTATTGTAGGAGATTTACTGGGCACTCTGTATATATGTGTATCTATATATATACAGTCACCAAACTAATTGACCGGACACTGCGTTAATATCGATAATTTCTAAAAATTCAAGATAGAGCAACTTTGTCAAAAATTATCGTAACATAACGATCGAAAAAGCATTTCACATCTTAAAGTCTCTACTTTTGAAATCCATAATTCATTAAATGACTTACTGATTCTTTACAAAGCTGCACGGATGCAAATGGAGATGCATCAAATCTAAATTTTTTTTACTAAATTTGCGAAGTTCCATGG
>NW_012087431.1:0-829 GCF_000956235.1 Wasmannia auropunctata | reverse complement strand
CCGTCCTAGCCCCGCGCCCGACGCCGGCAGGGACCGCTTATATTACCCCTCCTTAACCGGCAAATGTTCTTATTACCAATCGGCAGGAATACTGTCGGTGGCCTTGTCTTCCGAGAGGTGGCAATCGCTTTAAAATTGCTTAAGCTAAGTTCCAGGTGGATTTGAACCTGAATCTTCGGTCAGTAAGCTGCCACGCAGCGTCCTGCGTCGTGATCGCCACATCTAGGTATGTTACAACATTAACTATTTATATTATCGAAGACTGCAGTCTATAATTCTATGTTATCATTTATTGTTTTTAACATTGAAAATGACCCAATATAGATTGAAACGTCTGTTTATATTCTATCTACGTATTTTATATTGCAGCATTAAACATCCAGCTCTAGCTCATGGCGTATTATTTTATTTATAATTTCTGTTGAATTATTCTGTTGAATAATTATTTAATATTCTGTTGTTAAGCATTTTACCTTTGAACCGTATAATATGCTTTTAAAAAAAGTAAAAAAAGATGTCAAGTGTAAGCGCGCTCCTTGAAGAAAAACTTGTTTACAAATTAAATATAATATTTTAAAAGATAAAACCTAAATGGTATCTTTCTTTGTACTTTGATGTTAACTAATTTTACTTTAGTGATATATATTGCTATTGCCTGTATAAAAGATTTAATATCAATAAATGGCGTCAAGTTAAATAAAAATTATGTACGGTGTCTTATTATTCAATTACTATTACTTTTATAAAAGATTTGATATCTTTAAATGGCGTCAAGTTAAACAAAAATTATCTTATTCAATTTAAGTGATGTGTATATTGTTTGTATAAA
>NW_012087430.1:0-994 GCF_000956235.1 Wasmannia auropunctata | reverse complement strand
GATGATCCCAGTCGGCATCCGTTGGTTATTCTCGGTTCGAGTGGCACCATGGGGTTACCGAAAGGAGTGACGTTGTCTCATAAAAATGTAATGGCGTATTTGCCAGGAATGAGGTAAGTTTTACATACATATCTATTATATCTTTTAATCATTATTTAATACAAAAAAAAACTTTTGTTTTTAAATGGCAATAAAATCAATATGCATTTGATTAAAAACGCGGGCGTTAAATGTTAATTTAGAAAGAGATTTAATTTAACACAAAATATAATAATTTACTAATTGTATTTAGACTCTTTATCTATTAATGTTAATGTTAATTTTAACTTTATAAGTTAGGAGAGAATTGCCAAATGCGTACCGGTCTCATAAAGCGTATCTTTTCAATATTTTATAGTTCCACTTAATAGAAGCAACATTTAGAAACAAAAATATGAAGTAAATAAGAAATGTATAAGATAGACAAAAAATGAACAGGTTACATCTTGTTCTGTGCATGCTATTAACATTTAAAAAAATCAGATACAATTGATGTACATTTTTGATTAATTTATATATAGCTATAATGTAACCATAATGCAATTTTTAATTGAATCGTTATTTTTTCCTAAAAAAAAGTTTATGATAGTATATTTTAATATTTTATATTCATTGTATATGCATATTTACAATTATTATATAAAAATTATAACAATATTTTTATCATCTTTTTCAAGTTTCCTAAAACGTACCTACAGCATAAGAGTTTTTATATTGTATTGGTACAACTTAGGAACACTAATGTATTTGTATCTTTAGATCACATGAACAAAATCAACATTATTTATTTTCACACGATCGAAGTTGTTCTGTATCAAGTCTGTAGAGGAAAAAACTGTCATCGAGTTGCGTAAGCAAAACAATTATTTGTTTGATAAATTACAATTAAAGTAGGTATAAATTCATGATTCTTTTATCAAGCTTGTGTTTTTAATTATTAGATCGGAAGAGCACA
>NW_012087429.1:0-3106 GCF_000956235.1 Wasmannia auropunctata | reverse complement strand
TTCCGATCTATTTGTTAAATTAATAAATACATATTGGAGCGATATAACACCCAAGCTTTGGTTCGTTGGCCCTTTTTTACTTTATTTATTAATATTGGAATAATTTGGAGCTTTGACTTTAAATTTTATTTTAATTTTAATTAATTTGTAATACTTACATTGTCCATCAGTTCTTTCTTCATAAAAGGTTTTATTATGTTCATTAATATTTCTATTATGGATGGCGCATTTAAGACATGGACTTCCTTCAGACGAAATGGCGCTGTTTCTTGGATATAATAAAAAAATTTTTTTAATGCCAATGGATTCATTCGTGTAATATGACCAAAGGATAATTTTCCAACGTCGAAGAGCAAGGCATAACCGTTCGTAATACCATTTATGAAAATATTTACGTCAAGTAACATGAAGGCATGTCTGAGAGCGATATTAAAGTCAAAGAGAGAAGAATCGGGTTCTAGTATTGTCGCATATGATATTATATAGCCATCCTTCGTTGTTGCTTTCAGAAGAAAAGCAGCCCTATTTTAAATCAATTTAATTTATTAATATATCAGAAAGTATCAAAACGTTAGCAAAAATATTCTGTAGTACTGTTAAAAATCTGCAATTAATATACTTATTCACATTTACAAAATCTATTTTTTCTGCATAAAACTCAAAATGTGTATACTTTAAATATTTTGAATATTGTAAATTAACATTTTACATATAGGGTAGGATTGGATATTACAGCACATTAAGAAAATGTTTGGATATTTCTTATTGAAGAATAAGAAAATCTTGTTTCTCTCATTTGATAAGTCTTATTGTTGTACGTAATTTGGTATTGGAAATTTATTATTTTAATGCAAATGATCAGTGATGGAGGGTGCTTTAATTACCCAAATAGATCTCATATTATTCTTTAGATAGAATAATATGGGCATCTGAGGGTAATATGAGCACAGAAATTTTTTTCAGTTATGCAGAAATAAAAAATCATATTAAAAATTTCTTGTTAGAATAAACGTTTAACATTTTGGTAGAAACTAAAATATACTTTTTACTTAAACGAAACTAAAATATTCTATCAAAATAAGCATTCAAAATATAATTATCTTATTTATCACATAACGGTCAAATGTAGACCTGGAAAGAAAAAGAAAGCACATATACAATATTTAAACATTTTATTATAAAATAACTAACATTTCAATAAAAAATAAACTATAGCATTTTACTTTAACAGTATTAAAACATTCTAACAAAAAGAAATATTTAAAATGTAATTATCTTCTTGTCACAAAATAATCTATTAATAATAATTGCAAATCTTGACTTTTTTGTTGATTCCTATATTCTCCATGGATCTATTGCTTGCACAATACACAAATAAAATTAACCAGATGTTGAAAAGTTTTTATTAGTTAAAATTCTTAATTGTTAATTCAAAATAATAATCAAAATAACAAAAAAACTTATCTTCCAATTTGCAAAGGTTGACGGTGTTTATAGTAGACTACTGTAAAAGTACAATATGAGCATACTCATAACAGAAAGCCATACGTACTGTTTGAAAAAGCCTTATATCTAACAAATTAATAATGGTTTTAAGGATTTGTGAGATTAGGACGGCTAAATATTTTTTACTTTATAAATATTAACGATGCAGAACAAAATATGTTATCTCAATGTAGGTTGCGAAGCTAATGAAATAAAGAGAAAAACGTAAGAAATAAGAAAATAACGTACATTTTGATTTATTTTGACAACTTTTCAGAATAAATAAAACTAATGCAAATCCCGCAGCATACTTGGATGTTCTGAAGCCAGTGCACTTTTTACACAGCAGATTGCATTATATAGTACCAACCGTTGCAAAAATATATATAGAGGACGCTAATATTACCTGTAGTGCTCATAATACCCGACCATACTCTTCACTAACAAGTTATACTATTTGCTCACTAATATTTATAAAGTTGCTTCTTACGAGACTTTGAAGCCTTGTTGTAGCTCCGTTTTTTCCCTGCACGGATCTCGATTACCAAAAAATTCTGGTAAGTGCGTCCTGAGCGTGTAATAATTTTCAATTGTGTTTTTCGTTGGTTCCATTTGATAATAATTTTTGTGAAGAAACAAAGCAAGGAAGGTATCCTCAATTTTTGGCAAGTGCGGTTGTTTCTCGCACCATTCTCTCAGTGATTGTATATCAGATAACTTCAATTGAGGACTCTTTTTCATTTCTTCCTCTAATGTAATACTTTTCATTGTTGACATTGAAGTTTGCTTAAACTGCAAAATAAAATTATTTTATTATATCTGTTTGTGAGTCAAAAAATATCTAAGGAAAGTTAATTACAAAAAAATCAGTTTTTATTAAATTAAATTATTTAAATTTTAAATTGTGAATAGTTTAATGATTAAGAAAAAAAATTTGTAAAACTGATTAATTTTATTGGTCAGAAAATGATATTTTTTAATAGATAATTTGATAAAAAATTATTTTCTGAACAATTAGTCAAAAATTAATTATGCCAAGCAAAATTAGTAAACTTAATTTATAAACTACGTGTATAATCATATATTTTAATTTTTATTCCCTAATCAAAAAAGAAAGAGAGAGAGAGAGAGAGAGAGAGAGAGAGAGAGAGAAAAAGAGAGAAAGAGCGGGAAAATCAAGTAAGATAAGTGTCTGTGCAACATTAGAAATAGGTCAAATTTTAAGAAAATGAAAATTTTATGTCCCCAAATATCTTATTTCAACTTAACGAATTTTGCCCAGACACTTGTCTCGTCCCATAAATATTTTAGAATAATTAATAATGTAATTTATCAAATTATTAAGAATAATTTATTAATTGAATTATGTTATACAACTCTTTTGTGATTGTTCTAATCGTGTTATTTTGTAATATGATTCGTACGCATAAATTTGATGACAATTGTTATGTAATTAAGTTAAATAGAAGATTATAATACCTTGTTATATGTATTATACACATACATGTTCATTATATAATGGAACGATTCTTATTTATCAATATGAATATAATTTTGATATAAATATAAGTTTAATTTTCATACATACGATTCTGTCTCTTATACACATCTCTGAGCGGGC
>NW_012087428.1:0-546 GCF_000956235.1 Wasmannia auropunctata | reverse complement strand
TATCAGTTTGACCTTGGGTGGTGTCGCTAAAGACAGGGTAAGATCACTTTAAATTTTTTCAACAAAACTCCCCATTTTTCATTACATATTTTTGTAGCTTATCTCGAGAGCTTTCCAAAACACATAGATAAAATGTTTTTTGGTTAAGTAAATCTCGAGTTATAAAGCTTGAAAGTTAGAGTACCATCGGCATTAGCATTATTTAAGGTGTCCGAATAATGGCTGAAACGTTTTGATTGTTGTTCAGGATCATGAACTTGACAACATGTGTCAAGATCATGATTATTGTATATTTCTTTTCTTTTTAAATAAAAATAATTTTTAAAAATGAAAATAAGAGAAACAATCTCCAATGATCATGGCCTTGACACATGTTGTCAAGCTCATGATCCTGAACAATATTCAAAAGATTTCAGCCTTATTGTTCATTCAGCATTTATTGTTCGGACACCTTAGATAATGCTAATGCCGGTGGTACTGTAACTTTCAAGCTTTATAATTCGAGATTTACTTAACCAAAAAACATTTTATCTATGTTTTGGAAAG
>NW_012087427.1:0-1073 GCF_000956235.1 Wasmannia auropunctata | reverse complement strand
TATTAAAAATATTCATAAATAAACGAGACAAAGCTTAAAAGCGATCTCTTTGTCATTGTATAAAAATTAAGACGCCTACAGCAAAAATAACCTAACTGTCAAAATTCGATTTTTAAACTTAAAGCGTTATTAACTTATAAAATCATTAATGTTTTCAAATAAGAAACTCAATTTCGATAATTAGATATTTTTGCGATAAGCGCATCAATTATGTCAATATTTAAATGTGAGTCAATGGACAAGGGCACCCCGCAATCGCGCACGCAATGTACCATGCCTGAGCGCGCGAATTTCAGACGCCGTAATAGGATAACTTTAATTGGTTATAATTTGAAAAGTATTATAGCCTCGACATTTTCGTATAAGAGTTTTCATCTTAGAATGCTCTCTAGAATCTGCCAGTGAAAGAACATACGACCTTTCTGGGACACCCTGTATAGCTAATGTGGAGTCTATCTTATATGTCTATGGTTAAATGTACATATTGTGATAAAAAATATATTAGTAAAATGTACATATTGTAAATATAAAGGTTCATAAAGGTTCATGTACATAAAAAATATAAAGGTTAGTAAAAACAAGGTTAGCACAGTAATTTTACTTATATAATAATTTTACTTATTTTCTCATAATAAATAATTTTTATTTAATAATTTACATTTACTTCAGACCCTTATAATGAATTTTTGTCGGAAATTGTACAAGATGAATTGGACGAGTATGTCGATCTAATTATTAATATAGCTAATATATTGTTATAATATATTGGGTGTATATTATAGCCAATATGCTTATGACCGCATTGAGCATTTCTAATCATTCCTTACATGATACATTACTAGACACTGCAAAAAAATTTATACGGTAAAACATAGAAAATATTGTATTTAACCGTTCAAATATTAATTTATTAGTTAAACTTAATTTCTGCCGTTTTTTCGTTTCTAAAATCGATTTGTTTCGAAGGGAAGATGAATGAATACCTTAATCAAAGTAATTTCCTCCATTTTCTACTACTTTTTCCTATCTCTCCGGCAACAGGGCAATCCCACGACGGTAGAACGCGGTCTCTT
>NW_012087426.1:0-337 GCF_000956235.1 Wasmannia auropunctata | reverse complement strand
TGTGCTCTTCCGATCTAAAGAGTAAATATGGAGTATTTAATTTTATTACAGTATGAAGAAAATAATAACGAAGACGAAAAGGAGACGGCAAAAAAGCTTGAATATAATACGTAAAAATTTAAGAGATACTCAAAATCCTTTTAATGTAGACGAAAATACATTTAAAAAATTATATAGGTAAATTTATGTTTTAATATATATATATATATATATATATATGTGTGATTTATGGAAAATTATATAAACATATATATATATATATATATATGTATATATTTAATAATAAAATTAAATAATATATCATATAAATATAATATTATGTAATATTATTTTATTA
>NW_012087425.1:0-1442 GCF_000956235.1 Wasmannia auropunctata | reverse complement strand
TTATCCATCTCTATATTCTTTCTCTATGCCTCTAACCTCGCCGCGCCACCTACCCACGCCGCTCTCTTCCCGCCGCTCGCTCCTCCCTCTCCACCCTTCACCCCCTCCGCTCACGCTTATCGCCACCCGTCTACCGCACTCTTCTCACCTAACCTCACACTTTACCTCCAAGCCTCTCTACACAAAACCCCTCACAACGCCTCTCCTGCTCCACGCACCCAATTCCCTCCAATTATCCCGTTTCTCCTTCTATTCTACTTTCTCCTCCTATCCTCTCCTGCAAACCCTTTCGCCTCTTAAGACTAATAATCTTCTTATAAATAACGCTACGCACACTCACGCACCCACTCACTCTCGCGCTCCCTAACCAAGTCCATTAAGTGCAAATGTATATTTTCTTCTTATTACATATTGTAGTAAAAAAGATTGTCTACTTATTTTATAAATTAATAAACTGCTATAAAACATAATTTTTTCTCATCAATCAGTATCTGATAAATTGAATGCGATAAAAAGTAGTATTTGTAAAAGCAAATTAATTCTATGCAAGAAGTTGATGGATTTTTTTAAATTTATTCTATTGTATGTAATTATTCTTTATATATTTACATGAAAATTAAACATTCTTTTTTAAATTTACTAGAAACATTATTATCTATAATAAGTATGTACAATTTCTATACAATGAAACTATTATATTATGTTTAGTCCTAAAAACTGCCCTTTTATTCTCAATATTACCAACATTTGAATAAATACAACCAAATGTTTCTCTCCGATTTAAAAAAAATATTGGATATGTTAAAAATATGATGAGATCTCCAAGTTATGCTGACTTGTGCTATGCTAGCACAACTCAGATATACAGTATTGTTTCAATCGATCAATTATAAAGCCGAATTAATGGACTTAAAATTCTTACGGTAAGGGCACGCTCAAGAGTAAAGTGCCCTTTATATCGTTGTTCTGAAGAATCCTAAGGTTGTGCTGACTTGTGCTAAGCTAGCACAACTCAGATATACAGTATTGTTTCAATCGAGCAATTATAAAGTCGAATTAATGGACTTAGAATTCTTGCGGTAAGGGCGCGCTCAAGAGTAAAGTACCCTTTATATCGTTATTCTGAAGTATCCGAAGGTTGTGCTGACTTGTGCTAAGCTAACGCAAGTTAAATATGCAATTTTGTATTATTAAAATAAGTGATGCGAATGTAAACGTTAATTGTATGTAGAATCGTATAAAATTATTTTTTGTTATAACTTCTTTTGTTATCACTATTTAAAAGTAAAACTTTAGCACAATGTTAGCACAACCTAGCACAACTTGGCACAATTGAGAAAATTGAAAAAAAACGAAATGGGGGGCTGATTAAAAAAATGGTTTTTTTGAATTAATTGACGCATTTTCCGCATTAGAGGTCTAATATTCTAGCACAATGTAGC
>NW_012087424.1:0-811 GCF_000956235.1 Wasmannia auropunctata | reverse complement strand
GTGTGCTCTTCCGATCTTTTCATCAATAAATATTGTAAATTTCGTGTTTTGAAGTTTGTCTACGACACGTTCCGTTTCAATAGGACCCAAAACGTTTGTAATAATTTTACTACATTTGGTTTTACCCATGCTCATACTTTTCAACACATTAGGATCTTTTCCTATATGTTGAAAAAAGTTAAGAATCTCTTTTGCAGTTTGATAAGAAATATTTTTGGCAGACATTAATGCGGCAAATCTAATATCCGCTTCTTTTCTACGCTCATCAAATGACAAAAGAGATTCATTATAAGGTTGTATATCTTTATTTTCATTAATATTCAAATCTTTATTCGCTTTCTTCTATGAAACTTTCACATTTGTTTAAGTGACTTTTGGATTCTGCGTGACGACGAACATAATTTAAACCACCTGTACAAACAATAGATTTTTCACAAATTGTACACAAAAATGAATATGCATCATTTATATCTTCGCGTAACCAATTTTTAAATTCTTCAATATTTAACCATTGTTGTAAAAATATTTGTTTAGATTTTTCTATTGCATTTTCATTATTATCATTGCTATCATCATTATGAGATAATTTCATTAGATTTTTCTTGTGATACACAGAATCCGCATGTCTGTCAATATTTCTAGAATTGCATGAAAAATTTTTTTTTGCATATGCGACAATAATAAAGACTGCTATCTGATGATACTTCGAGTATCCAAGATTTATAGCGATCATCAGAAAGCCAATTTTTTTTGAAAGCTTCGCTTTCGTCTTTTCGGTGATTCACTCATTTCTTTATTCGAATATAAAGAA
>NW_012087423.1:0-755 GCF_000956235.1 Wasmannia auropunctata | reverse complement strand
GTGCTCTTCCGATCTATAAAATAGATTCAAGAAACATGAATTATTTAAAATTAAAAATATAAAATAGATTCCAAAAAGATATTCAAAATATTAAATATAAAATAGATCAGAAGCTATTTAAACTAAGAAATACTAAATAACTCTTTTATTTTTTGTTATTTAAAATACATATTTTAAATAATGTTATTTTAAATACGACCGACCCCTGCTTTGGATCTAAATCCTAATGCCGACGGTACTGCAACTTTCAAGCTTCATAATTCAAGATTTACTTACTCAAAAAATATTTTATCTATGTGTTTTGGAAAACTCTCGATATACATAAGCTACAAGAATATGCAATAAAAAATTGGGGGATCGATTTAAAAAAATTAAGTTGATTTTAATGTGACAATGCCATCCTAAATCAAATAACTATAATATCGTTGAATGTGTCTTTTTATACCTTACAACTTTTTTTCTAAATTGCATCGTTTACGAGATATTCGACTGTTTCCACACTTTTGGACCACCCTGTATATATTACATAATACAAAAATATCTTATATTTTGAATTATAAAATTTTTTTAATCTTATGCACGAAATATATGTGGGAAAGAGGTAGGGAATATAATAGGGAGTAACTAGATACTAGATAGCGCAGCAAGGATGAGGCGAGAGAGGGCGTTAAGAACACATGCGAGCGATGCGACGCGAGTGACGGATATTAAGAATTTTCATTATTATTGAGTTCAGCGGCCGAAAGAGCTAGACG
>NW_012087422.1:0-413 GCF_000956235.1 Wasmannia auropunctata | reverse complement strand
CAAATGAAATTCTTTTATGGCAACGAAGCAGAAATATGTTCAAAACCGAAGTTAGCCGTATTGAAGTCGTAGTCGTAATCGTAATTCCAACGCACAATGAATTGGCGTTAAGGGTGCAAATCCATACAGCGAAATAGCATAACGTGGAACGAGAGCGGAACTAATCATTCTGCAGTATTCGTTACACGACTTCGAATTCCTTCATCCCCATGGAGCGAAATGAGCGTAAACGGAATGAACATCAAGTCTATAAATTGCCTTTAAATATTGTTTTTATCGTTCGTTTTCTATTATCATGTATCTAAATATTGAATTAAATGCGTTTCTTATTGGAAATATTAATTAAAGATGTTAAAATCTATAAAATTAGTTTTAATGTAATTTTAATCTTTATAAAATAATGACTTGTGATT
>NW_012087421.1:0-319 GCF_000956235.1 Wasmannia auropunctata | reverse complement strand
GTTGTCCGTAACCCCTCCACTCAATTGGGATTGGTCGATTTTCTTATGCTTACGTCTTACGGCTTTACGGGATTTTATGTGTGAAGGCCTTAACCAGTAAGTCCACTTCGTGTCGGCACCTTTGATCTCCTTTTCCGGATCACGTGAGCATCCACTATGGCTGCATTTCTTTTGGACTCACGCGCTGTAAACGCTTATAAGCTTCGCTTATACCGTTTCCTTTGGCGTTATAAGCGCTCATGAAAGGCATTCATGACGTCATCATTACGTCATGACTCGTGCTTACAATTGCTCATTTTATTGGGGTAGGGCAACGAAA
>NW_012087420.1:0-566 GCF_000956235.1 Wasmannia auropunctata | reverse complement strand
TTTTTTTTGTGAAAGCTGTTGCGGGCTCAGGAACTCAAATATGGCTTAGATACTTTCTATTGATGTTTATTCAATGGAATGAATTTATTTCAAACGATTCCGTTCGCATACAATCTCACAAATTAAGATAAACTCGTGGTGAATACTCGGGTACCCTGATTGTGTAACAACGTGGTAAAAGTTGGTTGTGCACATAAGGGTTAAGATGATTATTGTTTCTTTATATATTCCACGATTTGTAAAGCATGAATGAAAGTATGATATGGTACAAATAAAATAACGTGTAAAGCAAGGAATGACGTTCCTATCATTAAGAAGAAACCTTTACCTGGAATAAAAAATAATAATAATACATGTAATGAAAATGTGATGACAATTCGGGCTGCCAACAAATTAAAATAAATTTGATCCATGCGTTAGCGTTTATTTGAATTGTAATTTAAAGATACTGTAAGAAAGAGAGAGAGAGAGTTGCATGTCGGTATAATAATTTTCTGCGTTCGCGTTGACGTAAGATGGCACTGCCTCTGCATTGTGTGGCGCTCCGTACGTCTGCTAGTCGTTGC
>NW_012087419.1:0-437 GCF_000956235.1 Wasmannia auropunctata | reverse complement strand
GATCTAACCTATTTTATGTTATACCTTTTTCCTCTATTTGATATAATCCCTGCTTGTATATTAATTTTATTTCTCTCAGTAAAGTTTTAAAGGAAAAAGTAGCTCCTGGGGAAAATAATGACAATTTTTAGTTGGGTAAATAATAACAAGTCAAAAAGCTTTTTAATATTTGAATATAATTTTTTTAATTCATTTGGGATTATATAAGATTAGTCACAAGGCAAGATCCATAATAAATGTGATTTTTAATAAGAAATACTAGCAAATAATGTTACTACTATTATTTATTAATAAATGAAAATTTACATATGGTAGAGTAGAAATTAATATAAATTACCTTATCTAATCAAAATATCGAAAGTTCAATTAGGAGCTAAGAATTATGTATTTTGTAATTGTCCCAGAGGGTGTCACTATTTACCCATAGGTAGAGCACA
>NW_012087418.1:0-472 GCF_000956235.1 Wasmannia auropunctata | reverse complement strand
GTGTCTAAGAGGAAAAGCGCGTACAGTTTTGGAAAGTATACAAGACATAGAAAATTTACAATTTGAGGAATTAAAATCGAGATTAGAGTTACGCTTTGGAGAGACGCAGTATCTGCAAAGCTATTGTTCACAATTTACAAATAGGAATTTTTGTTTTCTATTTGTAAATTGTGAACAATAGCTTTGCAGATACTGCGTCTCTCCAAAGCGTAACTCTAATCTCGATTTTAATTCCTCAAATTGTAAATTTTCTATGTCTTGTATACTTTCCAAAACTGTACGCGCTTTTCCTCTTAGACACGAAACCAAAACTGCGGTTTTCGTTTCCGCGGGCCAACGATTTGCATGAGCGATTAGATTGAACTGCGAAAAGAACTCTTTCAGACGCGTATTTCCGTCGAACGTGTCTGGCTTTAATTTAACACCCAATATTCCGCGAAAAGAAACGCGCGGATCACTCGCGCTCGCGGCA
>NW_012087417.1:0-529 GCF_000956235.1 Wasmannia auropunctata | reverse complement strand
ACGACAACGGAGAAACAAATAAATATTTTTGGTTGCGTTTCACGAAAATGGGCGATGGAGGGGCTCATTTTATTTTTTTTATAATCGAAATCATATGATTTTGAATATAATTTAAGTACGTTTGAAGTAGGAATGGTCAAATTAAATCAGAAGCGTCTGTTCTGACGGCATTGATTTTATAAAATCAAAAGCGTCTGGTCTGACGATACTGATTATTACTAATGCATTAGTTGCAAATTATAATCAAAGAGACGAAGATTATATGTATATTGACTGTGTTCTCATGGAAATGGGTGATAGAAGAGCCCATATTTTCTCAATATCATATAACATGATTTTGAATTGCTTTAGTACGCTTCAAACAATGTACTGTAAATTATTTATTACTGTACATATATAAACATTTATTTATTATTAATTTTTGGTCTAACCGATTTGATAAATATATCGCACAGCATAAGTTCTTGCATTAGACTACAAACAATCGCAGAGAGCTATGCATATTTTTACACACACATATATATACATA
>NW_012087416.1:0-333 GCF_000956235.1 Wasmannia auropunctata | reverse complement strand
TGCATCAAATGCACTTATGGACATCGCTATTACAGCATTGTGATTGGAAAAATATAGATTTTTTCACAAAATAGGCATTTACCGATAATATCCATATAATTAAAAGATATAATAATTTATTCTTACAGAAACGTTATCCGTCCGTTAAAGGATACACTGTAGCGTCTCTGTAACTACAAAAATATTTTCTGACCGTCATGTAGCGAAAAAATATACTTGGCGGGAGACGCTACCGCGTCTCCTGATATAATTATATATAATATATATATATAATTTTTAAATTTCTTTAAAAATAAATATTATTTTTTTGTCGGAGAAGGAAAGTGCTCTGGG
>NW_012087415.1:0-507 GCF_000956235.1 Wasmannia auropunctata | reverse complement strand
TTAGGCAAATAAGTTTTGATCCAGGGCAGAAAGTTTGGTTGTTTAATCCTCATAGGAAAATAGGGAGAGCTCCTAAGCTTCAGAATAATTGGGAGGGTCCTTATGAAATTGTTTGAAAATTAAATGACGTTGTTTATTGTATACGTAAATCTATGCAACATAAAAATAAAATCGTTCATTTAGATAGATTAGCCTCCTTCTATGAGAGATAAAATATTCTTTGTTCCGTTAGAGAAACGACACATCTAGAGTTCGAAAATTTAATTAGTATTGTTTTATTTGACTTGAAAAGAGGATACTGTTTTTGTGTTTAATTTTCAGTGATGTAAGAAAATCTTCGCTGAAGAAGGAATAAGAGAAGACCAGCAGGAAAGATTATTTTGAAGTCTGTTTCTCCCGCGGTTTTTGACCGTGGTTTTCCCGTGGGACGTGGGGTGTCATCCACGGGCGAATGCCGAGACAGGGACTTGAGGAGTTTTTCGAGACGTAGGGTACCACGGGAGTTTC
>NW_012087414.1:0-2013 GCF_000956235.1 Wasmannia auropunctata | reverse complement strand
CGTGGCAAGATCCTTTCTCGGCTGACGGGTCAAATGCGCACACTTGCGTTGGATGGACATTATATCCAATATTCTTGTACATATACCTGCAATAGTCTTGGTCAGCGATCAAAATGTTGACTCGTTGTAGCTTGGTAGTTCTTGGTCCTCCGTCCTGTAAATTTATAATAACAATTATAATTCCTGTAGAGTGATATTGATTTTCTCTCATTTTTTTATAGACATTGTATACAAAATCTCAAGATATTATAATAATTAAATTCAAATAATCGCTATTTCCGTATTTTCAAGTGAAAGTTACAGATTAAACGGTATATTTATAACGATAAAAGACTAACCCAGAGGGAACCCCATCCCGACACAACAGCTACGTCATTCGGCTTAACGACGTGATCTGTTGGTGGCCGGGGAACGTGTCCGACGGTGGCAGACATTATGAAGGGAGGGTCCACCTGAAAGACAATTTTTGCTTAAAATTTATTAATTGTAATTATTTATTAGAAAAAAATGTAAATGAAATTTTAGTTTTGTCATGTATAAAAAAAAAGTGTACGCCATGCTTACCTTCAGTAGCGCAATATCGTTAATCCAGGAATTATTTGGATTAAATCCTTCGTGCCTAATGGCTTTTACAACGTTATGTTCTGATTTCGGATTAGTTAGGTTAATGGTGCCAGCAACAACTTTTATTCCTTTGGCTCCTTCTCTGCACCACAAAATTTATTTCCCTTAAAATTTGTCTAAATATGTATATACAGTGAACATGATCTATTTCTTACAGCAGTAAAATAATATTTGTAGTAAAATCTATTGTAGAAAGATGCACACATTGAGGCAATATAATATTAATATAAAATTATTTTATTAAAAAAAAAATAATAATAATAAACTTACATCCCAACGCAGAGAGCTGTCGTGATGACGTATTTATCGGTCAGAATTGCGCCGCCACAATAATGGTAGCCGGAATCTTTGTCTTGAAGAGAGACCTGTAAAAATCATAGCACTTTAGTATTTGCATATTTGTTGTAATATTTTGATAAACGCTTATAATTATTTACACAAAATGAAAAATATATTTATATGTTTGATACAATATTTATTCATATATATACACTAGCATCTGTTATTCGTAACAAATGTGTTTTGGTAATATGTACCTGATACGGAAACTCGCCTACTTTAGCATCTTCTCCACCTACGATCCTCGGATCAAAGAATGGAAAGACTCTAGCTGCAATAAGTTATTATTAGTATATGTAAAATGAAGGAATTAAAAAACGCAGTTCCCACAGAAGTTAATATACAATTAATATTATTATGGATAAATTACAATTAGTAATTCTTATCAGATATAGGTATTTTAATAGTGAATTTTTAAATCTTTACGAGTTAGCAAACGTTCAGCAAACATCGAAAATTATGAAAGAGGATAGAATATTGTATTTATATTTGTATTTAATAATTATTGAATTCACAGTCGGATCAATAAAATCAAAATTTTTGTATAATCGAACACAATAAAGCGATTTTTTGTCCAAAGTTTTGTCCTAAAGAAGTTATATTAATTTGTAGTTACTTAAACAATTAGATATTGATTAATTAGATATTGATTAACCCAACAAGATTACTCACCGTGCGAAAACGCCAAAAAACTGAAGAGACACAATATTCGCAATGTCATTGTTTTGATCACTGAACAAAACCTGATTTGAAATCGTCGACATCGCGAATTTATATATATCCTTTGTAATTATTTTGCCCCACTTTTGTGTCAGTAATTCAATAATTGACAAGTTTTCTGAAGAAAAATCTAGATTAGATAAATTATTTATAAAATAGTTTGTTGTGCAAATATATTTATACAGATTGCAACGATCAGATGTTTTGATAAGCTCGTGGTATTATGTCGCTAGAATTTTATAAAAAATGTTCCTTTGTTCCTAGTCATTACAGTTTTGTATATTGGTCAATTTAATTTTGTCTTTCTTTATATTTACGTATATATAAAGA
>NW_012087413.1:0-308 GCF_000956235.1 Wasmannia auropunctata | reverse complement strand
GTTTCATTTGGTATTGTGATATTGTAATATTTTATTTTAAGATACATAATTATTAAGGTCTATTTTGTGATTATTATTTCTAGTTCACCGTATAAGCTTACAATTATAAGCATAAATACATTCGAGTCAAATGCACTTGCAGGCTGGAACTGTAAGGTTATTGACCAGGTTGTCGGCCCTGCATGAGCAGTGCAGATATGTCACACCGTCGCCTTATTGGCTCTTGAGGCTACACTGCGTCCCTATTGGTTTGCGAGTTATGGGCATAGCGAGCGGCCAATGGAAATCGCCGAGCACTCGGATAGCGA
>NW_012087412.1:0-314 GCF_000956235.1 Wasmannia auropunctata | reverse complement strand
CTGCTCTGGAATTCAATATGAATTACCGTACTTTAAGTCGTTACTGCAAGAAAATTCCAGAGGAGGATTATTTGCGTAATGAAAATGTTACTATTCCAACAATTCATGTGGGCTATGCTAAAAATAAGCAGATTACTAATTCTCAAGAACAACAATTAGTTGATTATATATTCTACATGCTTCGGATATTTATTTTGGTCTCTCTCCTGAGGAAATCAGAACTTTTATAGCTTATAATGTAGCCCGTTGCAACTCAATTTAGATACCTCGGTCTTGGATTAAAAATAATGGCAGGAGAAGATTAATCTACAGCA
>NW_012087411.1:0-311 GCF_000956235.1 Wasmannia auropunctata | reverse complement strand
AACTCGCGTCACAATGCAGTTCGGTTTCGTCTCCCGGACTATACACTGCAAGGACAGGTGTTTCAAGCAATTTTGTTTTTAAAGTTTCGAAAGCGTCTATCGCCTCTTTCCGGAATTTGAATATTGCGTCCTTCCGTAATAAATCGTATAAAGGTTTCGCTATTATTGAAAAATTCTATATAAACTTACGAAAATATGCGCATAACCCCAGGAATCGTTGGACTCCACGCACAGTTGGCATTGGGAAATCTTTTACCGCAATTATACCCGACTCACTAGGGCGTATCCCGTCTCCTGACACAATGTAACCT
>NW_012087410.1:0-316 GCF_000956235.1 Wasmannia auropunctata | reverse complement strand
AAGAACTCAAAAATTTAGCGCACAGAATAAAGTCCGCTCTGTCCGGTAACGTTCCGATGGCGGAATTGACGCGCGACGAACGTGATAAATTTAACAGCGCTACGAATTGTCACATATGCGAGAAACCGTTCGCGACAGAAGATAGGCGAGTACGCGATCATCACACCGGTCGATTCAGAAGCCCAGCACATTCCAATTGCAATTTAAACTACAAAGATTCGCATTGCATTCCCGTAGTTTTCCACAATTTATCCGGTTACGATGCACATTTCAATATCAAAGAAATAGCTTCCGCGTACGATGGAAACATAAATTT
>NW_012087409.1:0-375 GCF_000956235.1 Wasmannia auropunctata | reverse complement strand
ATATATCTTTATTTCCTAATAATATTTTTCCTCTGCATTTCAATCCTTTATTTATGTATACACACTATATGTCCCTATACTCTTTGCTCTTAATTTTATACGCAAAATCAGATGATTTAATTAATGTTTATTATTATAGGAAAGCACCAATTGCAACTGTAAAAATACACGATATTTCTACAAAATCGATAATGGCATAAATGGATTTAATCATTAACCGTGGTTTGCGTATTAATTTTGTATCAATAAATTTATCTGAGACAACTTATATATACATGAAAGTATATACATTAAAGCATATACAGTCACCAAACTAATTGACCGGACACTGCGTTAATATATCGATAATTTCTAAAAATTCAAGATAGAGCAACT
>NW_012087408.1:0-303 GCF_000956235.1 Wasmannia auropunctata | reverse complement strand
TAATGTATTTTTTCAGACAGTATCGCTTACTGTCTAATTTTTTAAATATTATTGTGTTTTTCAGCAAACGTTATTATTTTTTTTTAGTAAACATCTACGAATTTAGACTAAAAGTTGAGAATAAGCAAAAATTCCGTGTACTGTTTTTCGAGCCTCGGTGATGAAGTGTGCAAAAAGTGTATTAGAATGCTCCATGCACTTTTTGCGAAGCGTTTTGGAAGCGTAGACGAAGTTTCAACTAATAAGTGCATATGAGAAGTGTATTGAAATGCTCCATGCATATTTTGTGGGGCGTTTTGGTAG
>NW_012087407.1:0-374 GCF_000956235.1 Wasmannia auropunctata | reverse complement strand
AGACGTGTGCTCTTCCGATCTATGGGACTGTTACGGTCCCATATGGGGCCTATTACGATCTTACGTAGAACCTTCATGGTCCTTCACAGGACCTTTATGGTCCTTCATGGAACCTTCATGGTCCTTCACTGGACCTTCATGGTCCCATATGGAATACCTATGGGAATTTGCGGCAGAGATATATATTTAAACACAATTTAATACTTTGTTGAAATCAATTATTGAGTCGAAGCATAATAATGTATTTTATTTAAAAATATATATATATGGATTTTATGGAGAATCAATGGATTTTTTTATATATGTTTTAATAAATGTTTATGTTTATAATATGTTTAATAACGTTTGGTACTGTGGCTCAATCGATTTAGTGA
>NW_012087406.1:0-515 GCF_000956235.1 Wasmannia auropunctata | reverse complement strand
TTTTCTCAAAATGGCAGCTATTTTAAGCAAAACTTGTACTGGCAAAAAATACACATTTTTCGTAATATAGCTGCCATTTTGAGAAAAATCAATATTTTAAAAAATCCCTACGTACTTCATTAGTCTTTAATATGTAGGTAATGAATTAAATTCTTTGTATTTTGTTCAAGATCAAACCGTGTGCCTGGAATCTTGTATACCGATTTGAAGATATAGAAAAAAAGGATTCCGCAAGTGGCCATGTGCGCCGCCATTTTGGATATAAAAAAATAAATTTTTTTTTTACTTTCTTATATACAGGGTGTCTCGTACTCAATGGTACAGCGCTTGTGGGGAGGTAGTGTGGACCAAACTGAACAAAAAAGTTCTCTACCATTTTGCGATCTTCGCAATAGTTATCGAAATACTAATCATTTTAAAAAAAGAAAAAATTTTACATAATGGCCAAGTTTTTGCTTCATTATGATTCTATTGATTATTTTAATAACTTTAAGTCCGTTTTACGAAACTTAAAG
>NW_012087405.1:0-372 GCF_000956235.1 Wasmannia auropunctata | reverse complement strand
TAGAATAAACGTCAGCTTTTCTTCGTTTGGATGGAAAAACAGCTCAAGAACCATCGATTATTTCAGTATTCTTTTGAAGTTTTTTCCTTCTTTTTCGTTTTCAACAAAACTTACGCTTGTTCGATTTTCAAGTACTAGATCAAGTACAGGATCTTTCTGCTTATCTTTTCTAATTTCGTTTTGTGGAATATAAAAGAAGGGTATTTCGAAAAGGACGATTTTTACTTTGCCGCGAGAAATAAAATTGACATCGTTTCTTATAGTTTTTAAGACGAGGAATCCAATGATCGCAAATAACTTCGACACCATGTATTTTTCTGACTTTAAACTCAATTTTTGATGTGTTCCCGACATATATATGTGACGTAGTTT
>NW_012087404.1:0-428 GCF_000956235.1 Wasmannia auropunctata | reverse complement strand
GCCGGCTGACAGTGTCGTACGAGGCGTAAGCCTGTCAGACGTCTCCGAAAGGGTATCTCCAGTAGGCGGAGTGACTTGACTCTCCTTTCTTGGTGTAATAAAGATAGAGGTGTGCTCGTTAGGTAGACCAAATTTGGATTCGTTCTGCGCATATGTATATGGCGTTGGAACAAGTCGCCTTCCATATTGGAAAATAATACTAGTAAACAAAAATGTGACAGATATGTGACATAAATTGTGATTTTTTTTTGGAAAAATTGTAGCATGTAGTGTTAAGAGGATGCTAAAGCCGTCTGTTTTATCGACAAAAATATCATTTTTGTTGGATACAAAATACTTCGTATTAATCGCATAGAATAAAATTTCCTTTTCCACGATTAAAACACACATGCTAATGCATCTGGCTCTGGTGTATTTTGTACCAAAAA
>NW_012087403.1:0-365 GCF_000956235.1 Wasmannia auropunctata | reverse complement strand
TGATTCGTTCGGAGATTGAAGTAAGAGATTGGTTTCACCCCCGAGGCAATCGTAACCCTACGTTTAGACATCAAACTCATGATCTTTCTGTCGATACGTAAATTCTCTATTGTGAAGAGTCTATCAATGTTCTTTTCTTGAAATGTTCTTGGACAGATGTAATATGTTTTTTCTCCGATACGATCCGTTTAATTGTCATCTGAGGATGGGATCACATGATTGCGATTTTCCAACGAACGATCTCACAACGAGCGAGAAGCGACCTTCGTGCGAGCGGAAAGAACAAAAGCGCTAATGTAAAGTAGAAGTAATAAAATTTTTTGTATTTTTACCCACTGAAGATGGCTCAATGCGGAGCCGAAACA
>NW_012087402.1:0-481 GCF_000956235.1 Wasmannia auropunctata | reverse complement strand
TGTAATACCTCCGTCTACACTGATACGCAATGTAGACGTAATAATACGATACATGATTGTGAAACAAATCTGCATTTATTTTAAAAGATTTATTGTTGCTCATCCGTAATAATGATGGATTTTTTGCTTTATATATTAAGCATAACTCTCATCACGGAAATCAAGCATCTCGATAACTCAAACAAGTTATTTCGTCTTATATTTTGTAAGTGTACAAATTTCATCAATTTAAAATATGTCTTAGGTTGCTAAATAAAGTTTTATACAAATATAGTTTTTGAATTTTAATTGATACATTGATTTTAATGATACAGGATGCTAATTATACATGCTAATTAACGTGATATTGAATTAATTGTAATGTGTTTATTTCAGTATAATTGATATAAAGTAAATTCTTAATTATAATTGAAGAAAGATATACAATTTGAAATATGCAGTGTATTTTATATATTCTTTTGAAGATCGGAAGAGCACACGT
>NW_012087401.1:0-858 GCF_000956235.1 Wasmannia auropunctata | reverse complement strand
TATATATATATAAATAAAAATGAGTTCAAACATTTATATATATATATATATATATATATATATGTATATATATATTTGGACTTTGATTTTTGCTTACTGTTTACGTGCCAACTGCCACATATATGCATTTATACACACAGACTTTTTCTCACTCATTATTGCAATTTCCCATTTATTCTTTAATTCTCTTTCATTCCTTCAATTGTTACTTCGTTCCTGTTCTTTTCCTCTTATAAGGGACCCACACAAGATGCACAATAACTACAGCATAGAGATGCCTGTCGTTGGCATCGAAAAATAAAAAAAAATTTATTTTATTAGGTGTACAACTTTGCTTCCGCCGTTTTCCTATAGATAGCTTTAGCGGTAAGTGATGGTCGAAATAAATAGATCATAAACGTCATATAATAAACTTGGGCATCTGTCAACATAACCCCATAGAAACATTAGTCGGTTTGTCTGCATCATAAAATTATTCTCGATTGAAAATGTCAGTTTACGAGCCAAATTCTCGTCATTTGCGGGAGGTTTTAATTTTCTGCTTTAATATGAAGAAATCTGCGGCTGAGGCTCATCGAATGCTCTCAAATACTTATGGAGAGGCCGTTATTAGTGAAAGAACGTGTCGTGAGTGGTTTCAACGCTTCAAGAACTTTATTTTGACGTCGAACACCGGCATAGCGATGGAAGAGAGAAGGTTTTTGAAGATGTATGAATTGGAGGCATTACTTGATCAAGACTCGTGTCAAAATCAAGTAGAATTGGCACAATCATTGGGAGTGACTCAACAAGCCATTTCAAAACGCCTCAAAGCCATCGGAATGATTCAGAAGCAAGGAAATTGGGTGCCGTATGAGT
>NW_012087400.1:0-466 GCF_000956235.1 Wasmannia auropunctata | reverse complement strand
GACCCACGACCTCGGCCGGTCACCACTCAAGTCTCGCGCTCCACGCAGACGAGCGTCGGCTGCGCCCAATCTCGTTCCTCGCCGGCGCCTCTGAGCCCGCTGCCAACAACGCCGCAGAAGCCACGAACGCCAGGGCGACCGCGGAGTCCCGTCCGGAGACGGCCTCTGAGCCCGCGACCATCAGCGCTGCAGCAACCAAGGGCGCCGGCGCGATCGCCGAGCCCTGTTGGAGAACCTCCGGCGACGCCGGCTCAGCCATCAAGCCTGCCCGCCGAATCAGCGAGCCTCACTAGCCCGTCGCACCGCACGTCGAGCACAAGCACTAGCCCTCGACGTTCGGCGGGCCCGTCGAAGCGTTCCAGAACACCGGAGCGCTTCCGGGACCTCCGGGCCAAGCGTGCGCGGAAGTCGCAGCTCCCCAAGATCCGGGCCATCACATCGGTGCAGCGCAACCCGTATCTCCAGG
>NW_012087399.1:0-453 GCF_000956235.1 Wasmannia auropunctata | reverse complement strand
TGACTGGAGTTCAGACGTGTGCTCTTCCGATCTTTTCAAATGGAGCCTACTCTTTGTTGGCAAGTTATGAAGCCTCAAAGTTATCATTTTATACCATGTTTCTCAAAACGGATCTTTGCATGCGAATAGCTTTTAGGCAAAGCAATTTTGAGAAAAGGTCAACTTTTGATTTTTAAATGAGAACTTTTATTTAAAGTAACGCTTGAGAGTGAAATAATTATTAGTATTTTTTTGGACTGGGGGTTGAATAATAGAGGTGAGTTTGGAGTTAAAGTTGATTTCATTACTTTTCTTATTGTTTATGTTTATGTAAAATAAGAAAGAGTTTCCACTCTTCTACTTGCTTGCAAATAAATTTTAGGAAAAGCATTTCGGATAAAAGTTTCAAATAAAAATTGTAGGCTTTGTAAGGTAAACAAGGCCATGTAAATGTAAATAGAAGAAGGCCTTTAC
>NW_012087398.1:0-315 GCF_000956235.1 Wasmannia auropunctata | reverse complement strand
ATTACAATCGAATATTCTTCTTATATTCAACTGTGATTGGTCAATTCTTACGACTTACGGCTTACGACCCGACATACGACGTATTGTAGAACAGGCCTAAGTGGACCTACTGGTTATACTTGTGCTTCCACCATCGTTCCGAATTGCGCTTGAAGCGCGTAGACTGCAATACTGTAGAGTCCTAGATTATCAGAGAAGCGCGACCGGCTTATGGCAGTATCGCAAAAGTACTAGAAAATATTAAAAATGGCGTTGAATGGCCAATCATAAGATTGATTTATTCGGCAGCCATTTATAATAGCGATAAATCAATCT
>NW_012087397.1:0-315 GCF_000956235.1 Wasmannia auropunctata | reverse complement strand
TTAAGCAGTAGTTTTTGAAATATAAGAGTTTAAATTATGAATTACAATTAATCGAAAACTCCGTGAGTGCGTCGATAGTTTTAGTGGTCGCGCACTTCACGCAAGTACTAATCTATAATTGGCCAAATTTAAATCCTTATATCTAAAAAATTACAATTTCAAATAAAAATATACAAATAACTTTTTTACTTAAGAAGTATCCAAAGAAGGGCAAGTGAGCCTTGCACGAAATTAGTGCTAAAATTACATATATTTAAACAATAATCATTGTCACCCAAACGTTTCGGCTCCGCATTGAGCCATCTTCAGTGGGTA
>NW_012087396.1:0-520 GCF_000956235.1 Wasmannia auropunctata | reverse complement strand
TAGTAGCGTTAATGACAGAATGTACTTGCAGTCTCTTCGCTTTCTATGCTACTAAGGGTAGCATTTGAAATATACCTTTTAGAAAACATATACTTTTATCTGATGTCGTAAAGATAAGTAGATTCCTTTGAAAAAGAGATTATGGGGAATAAATAACATTCCGTCTCTGTAGTCGTTCTCGTTTTGTCGACAGTTCTTGTTTTCACGTTTTTGCAAGTTTTTTCATGTTGACAGTTCTCGTTTTCACGTTTTTCGCGTTTCACGTTTTTTTCACGTTTTTTCATGTTTTTTCACGTTTTTGCACGTTTTTTACGTTTGCGTTTCACGTTTTTCACGTTTTTCACGTTCGCGTTTCACGTTTTTTTCACGTTTTTGCACGTTTTTTTTTTTACGTTCGCGTTTTATGTTTTTCACGTTTTACATTTTCACGTTCACGTTTACGTTATTATCATATAAGTAATGTTCAATTATTATTATTATTATTATTATTATTATGTTATATTGATCTTAATTATAGGGA
>NW_012087395.1:0-300 GCF_000956235.1 Wasmannia auropunctata | reverse complement strand
ACTGCTACCTGAAAAAAATACTACACAAAGTATCAATCTTTTTTAGTGTATATATAAATATATATTAAGAAGAAGTTTTATAATAAAAATGTGTTTAGTAAAACTTATCTGAAATAATCTTGAAGTCATCCAAGAAGAAAAGAAAAATTTTTATCAACGTCGGAAACAATACAGTAATAATTAATTTTACAATATACACTTCTCAACAAAATTAAAGCATCACTTACTCTACCTTCCAAAAATATGCAAAATTCAAGAGAGTGTAACTTTATAAAAAATGATCGTATCGAGATGTTCAAA
>NW_012087394.1:0-373 GCF_000956235.1 Wasmannia auropunctata | reverse complement strand
TGTGCTCTTCCGATCTATAATTTTACAATAAGAGACAACACATAAGTATTCTGAGAAAAGCTGTATACCTCGTGACGCTAAAAAATGGTGAGATATAAAAGTAAGACATATTTCAATTATACGAAGCGGATTTTAATACTAATTTATTTATTTCGTTTTTTTTTTTACCATTTTCATACGTAGATTTTCAATGAGTCACCAACGTAACAAATTTCAACGTCATGAACATCAGGTTAGATTCCTCGACAATTATTCGCGTAATCTAAAATGACGTTTTTGACGTTTAAATTTGTTACATTGTTGAGCCAAAGAAAATCTACGTATGAAAAAAAAAACTCGCAATATATTTGTTGTCACATAAGATTACATACAA
>NW_012087393.1:0-340 GCF_000956235.1 Wasmannia auropunctata | reverse complement strand
TGCAAAATATGTCCATATATGTTTTTTCTCTTTGTAAAATTATTCTTTAATACAAAATTGATAATAATAAGAAGGAAACATAAAAAATAATTAAAAGAATAATTTTTACATTGTTTTTTTTTTACGAAAAATCGAGTTTGAAGAAATGATAAAAATTGTTTATATATAATTATATATGTATATTTTTAATCACTTATATATGATTATATATGAGCAATTTTTCTCATTTCTTTAAACTTGATTTTTTGTAAAAAGAAACAATGTAAAAATTATTCTTTTAATTATTTATTTATGTTTCCTTCTTATTATTATCAATTTTGTATTAAAGAATAATTTTACA
>NW_012087392.1:0-474 GCF_000956235.1 Wasmannia auropunctata | reverse complement strand
TATCCCCTGTGTGCCTTGTCGACTCAGTTAAAAACAGATCTGAAAATAATTTTTTGTTGAATTATCAAAATAATTTGTTGGAATGTTAAAACTGTTAAGCATTGCTATAAAACGTTTTGATATTCTAGCAATCATTTTGACTTTCGCACAAAATTATTTTGATTATTGAACAAAAATTATTTTCAGATCTAGATTCAGCAAAATTGTTCTTTCCGTGTATGTGTATTGTAAATTTGAATATAATGCAATTGATACAACATATATTTACATCAATCCTTGTGCGTTTACTTGACTACAAATTACGTTTATTTTATTTTTTTTTTTTTTTATTAAAAACTGTAGTTATGTTCAGTATTACGTTATATAACTCTGAGATATCTTCTTTCATCTTCTTTTCAAGATCACTTGGCAATTCGCATGTCATTTCTTTGACATATGTTATTATCTTATTTGTCATCTTTCTGCTCGTTATCT
>NW_012087391.1:0-2942 GCF_000956235.1 Wasmannia auropunctata | reverse complement strand
GACGTGTGCTCTTCCGATCTTGTTAATACTGTCTTCTACAGTAATCATTCTTAATTTCGTGTCTCTGAGTTCTCAAGCCTAAACAAATACTAAAGGCCAACAGTAATAGTTACGGAATCGCACATGATTGAATAATGAAACTTCTCAATAATCATGTTTTTTTTTCAGACAGTATCGCTTACAGTTTTAATTTTTAAAATTATTGTATTTTTCAGCAAACGTAACTGTTTTTTCAGTAAGCATCTACGAATTTACACTAAAAGTTGAGAATAAGCGAAAATTCTTTACCCAACATTATTTTAAATTAAAAATTACAAACATTAATTTTTAACTATTGTATACATATATATTGCATTAAAAACATTGCAATAACAGAAATTTCATATAATTCTAACATTATTTTAAGGTAACAATTGTGTACAATTTTCACACATTGTAGATACATTATATTAACTTGAAATAAATGTTAGAGTAATCCTCAAAAAAATGTTTACAGTAATGTTTCTAAAACATTTTAAAACATTCTAAAACATTTTATCGATGTTCGATAAATTTTATGTTATTATATAACATTTTCAAAACATTTATACAATATTATTTAAAAATATTTGAAAAATGCACATGAAATTAACGTTTCTAAATGTTATTTTAATGTTTCTTGCTTACTAGGGTGTCTCCTGATAAATGGTCTGCACATATGTACGTACGTTCCTATTGTCTTGCATTTCATTGAATCCAATCCAAAACAAAAATTGCGCGGCGATATCTGCGCAAATACTCAGTTTTTCGCTGAGTGGACCTACTGGTTATATTGTGCCTGAAATATAAGGTTGATTAGATCATTACTATATAACGGCAACTTTTTCTACATAGTTTTCCAATCGTAATATTCAACGTTTTTTCACAAATTATTTAGACAAATAAGAATATTGTCTAGCTCTTTGTTATAAGTCATGATAATTTTTATTAAAACATATTTAATTCAATATTTGCCAACATAATTATATAAAACATAACACTTTCAATTGCCATCTCGATACGCTCACAGTCACAAAGGGAACGGCTTTGCTGACAGTCGTATGAGCGCTTAAATTTCAAAAGGAACGACAGAAAATAGCGCTTATAAGCGTGAGCGCATGAGCGTCCAAAAGGAACGCACCCTCTGTCTGTCCAGTTTCGAATGTGACGTCATGTGTGACGTATGTTTGATGCCTGCGCAGTGGTCTACTAGACGAGCATACTTATGGACCTAAGAATACATGGACGGACTCTTTTACGAGGGGAAAGTGATAATAGCGGTAAAGAGGCAGCACCATAGACGTAGGAATACTACACTGATTTCGGCTAATCCGTGAACGTAGCTCGAAAGTGTTCGGTACAATAATGTTCTGTCACTGTTTTGTGGAAGCGTCTTCTCTCTTTGCACGCGTCGAATGTAACCGAAATGTACCGAAGTCAGTGGTTCGAAACTCACTTGATCCCCTTACGTCGAATATCACTACCTCCCTTTCTAACCAGCAAATGCTCCGTCCATATATTCCTACGTCAATGAGCATACCCTTGTATTTCTATCATGGGCGTAGGAAAAAAGGAGGCATGAAGATTAAAGGAAAAACGCAGGAGTTATGGGAATGTAGAGAAATACTTGATGAAGAGGAATAAGGGGGAGGCAGGGGAGGAAAGAAAAGGAGAGGAAGATATAGATATATTCAGGAGGAATAAGAAGACAATGAGATCGCCGAAGAAGCGGGAAGAAAAGGAAGTGGGAGGATGAAGAGAGATGGAGAAGAAGGGTGAGAAGGAGGGGAAGTGTGGAGGGATAAAAAAGGAATGGAAGAAAGAGATGGAAAAGGTCATGAAAGCGATGAAAAGTATGATGGAGTGAAGAGAGGAATTTAGACAGATGAAAGAAGAGATGAAAGAGGGGATCAGAGATCAGGGAAGAGGATTGAAAGGGGAATTAGAGGAAATAAAAAAGAAATTTAGAGAACAGGAGAGAAGGTAAAAAGAGAGGAAATGCATTACAGGAGAGGAAAGTGGAGTATTTAGAAAGAAAAAGGGAGGGATGTGTAAGAAATAAGGCGGAAGAATTAGAAGGAAGAAGGAAAATGGAAAAGAGAATGAGAGGAAATTAGAGATGAAAGAACGAAGAAAAAAAAAGAATATAATAATAAAAGGATTAAAAGTGAAGGAGGGAAAAAGAAGGGAGGCAGTCGAGGAGTTATTAAAGATAATGAACGATGTAGATAATAGAAATTAAATAAGTAGGTGGAGAGATGGAAAGGGGAGGGAAGACAGTACTGGTAAGATTGGGAAGAAGGAGCAAAAAAGAGAAGTTATGAAAGAAAAAAAGAAATTAAAGGGCAGGAAAGAAAGGATTATGAAGAACTGGACGTGGCGAGAAAGGAAAATGAGATGGAAATTGGAGGAAATAGCGAGGAAGGAAGAGACGAAGGGGAGAAAAGTATGGATAGAATACGGGAGGATGCAGATTAAGGTGGATCTTATTTTTATTTTTTGAATTTTTTTCACGACGCCCCCTAAAATTGTTCCATTTGATGAAAAAAAAATTGTGTAAAAGTTGAGCTCGATCGGACAACGAAAAGATATGGCACATCTAACTTGAAGTTTTTAAGTTAATTCTCGGAACATTTTGTAAATATCAAGTCTGTTTTTTGTAAATATTAAATGGTAATATTTTCGTAATGTAGTTCAGAGAAAGAGAGAAAATAAGAAAAATACCTGAGAGAATTATGCAATTAACTCTCAATTTAAAATTTTTTTAAATTTTATTTTAGTATAGGTTTATGATTTATATTTTTGAAATTTAGTGCATGAAAACTTTAATTAATTTAAAACTATTGACGAATTAACATTTTTATCCTAAACTTTCTAAAAATAATAATTGCTTGTTCAATGAAATTGATATGAAATTGATATGA
>NW_012087390.1:0-306 GCF_000956235.1 Wasmannia auropunctata | reverse complement strand
AGGTCTAAGTAAAGGCCTTCTTCTATTTACATTTAAATGGCCTTGTTTACCTTACAAAGCCTACAATTTTTATTTGAAACTTTTATCCGAAATGCTTTTCCTAAAATTTATTTGCAAGCAAGTAGAAGAGTGGAAACTCTTTTTTATTGTAAACATAAACAATAAGAAAAATAATGAAATCAACTTTGACTCCAAATTCATTTCTATTATTCAACCCCTAGTCCAAAAAAATACTAATAATTATTTCACTCCCAAGTGTAACTTTAAATAAAAGTTCTCATTTAAAAATAGATCGGAAGAGCACAC
>NW_012087389.1:0-608 GCF_000956235.1 Wasmannia auropunctata | reverse complement strand
TATCAGGCCTAGAGTTCACGGCTAAATACATTAGAGCTCCTATTAATTCCTGAAAAGGTGCAACAACATTTGCTTCATCATTAGAATTAAACTTTGCACCTAATTCCATAGGTGTTGAAAAACATTTTGCTTCTGTCATTCCAATCCTGATAAGTAGCTCTTGAATATAATCCTTTTGATTTACAATTATCAAATTTTTATCTTTTTTTATACTTAGCCCCAAAAATCTTTTAGCCTGTCCTAAATCTTTAATTTTAAAATTTTTCATCAATTGTTCCTTTAGTTTTAATTTTTCAGACTTATCATTAGAGAAAATTAAAAAATCATCTACATATAACGTGATGATAACAATAAACTTATCTGTTATTTTCATAAATACGCAGGCTTCAAACTTTGACTTTTGAAAACCTAATTTAAATAGTATCTTTTCAACTTTTTTATTCTATACTCTGGAAGACTGTTTAAGACCATAAATTGCTTTCTTTAACAAACATACCTTGTCTTTGTTATTCTGATCCACAAAACCTTCGGGTTGATACATAAAAATATTTTCAGATAGCTCACCATTTAAGAAGGCAGTGTCAACTGTCCAAATGATCCATATCTAA
>NW_012087388.1:0-480 GCF_000956235.1 Wasmannia auropunctata | reverse complement strand
ACGTGTGCTCTTCCGATCTCTTTATATTACCTATTCTCTTTTTATGTGATTAAAAGCAGTTAGCAGTAGTAATTAAAAAAGATTTTACAAAATAATTATCAATGCATTTAATTTAAATAACAGTTTGTTATTCGGTAATTATGATTTAGATTATTAAGGCCCTGGCTGTATAACGATTGGATATTTTCATTGGTGTCAAAAGGCAGACAGCAAAAAGAAGTTATAAAAATATTACATGAATTTACTGATCAAGTACGTAAAAAATAATTATTTACTTATTGTTAGTTACTGAATATTATTTGAATGTAACCTATTTAACCCTTTCAAGCACGGTGGCATTGTAGAATGCCCCTTACGGAAATGAACTATTGGAAAGACAATAATCACTATTGGATTTTAATAGTGATTATTCACTCTCTAATAGTGATTATTTAGCATCCAATAATCAGATTATTTGCAATAATTACTCCAATAGTTTCT
>NW_012087387.1:0-2943 GCF_000956235.1 Wasmannia auropunctata | reverse complement strand
CGTGTGCTCTTCCGATCTAATGTCTCTGAAATATCGTGATGAAAATGAATTAAAAAGTTGGCTAAATTTCGGTCAATATAAATGAATTACGGATTATGCACTTTGTTGGCTTGCTCTGTCCGTAGAATCGATGCTCGGTGTAATACATCAAACCGCCGTATTCTACGCCGATTTCATACATTAGTCCACCTTCCAAAAACCCATTTGTTATCTCCCATTCTCCGCCGATCATGATTAGAATAGGCCCATCTTTCTTCAGAAACGCGGAGTTTTCTTTGTAACGCTACACAGCAATCGACCAGTGTTAAGTCGTATAAAAAAAGTGTGTTTTAAGTAGAACAAGCTCTGATTGAGTGATGACAATAATTACCATCGACCAGGTGCGATTGTCTCGATGATTGAAATGATCGAGAGGCTGAGTGATCCAACCGTCAACTATATTGTTGCCCGCATATTTTGTTAACGGCTCTGGCTCCTCCAAACCATGAAAAGTAAATCCACGAAAACCCACCCCGTTGACAAGAGGATGAACCGAGCACAGGACCAGCAGTATGTTTAATGCGATCATAATATCGGATTTCTTTGCAATTGTACAGGTTTCGTTTATTTTTCAAAGCACGCTAGATATACTAAAATGCGACTGGTTAATACTTGTCATTTCCTTCAATCACAATCAGCGGTATGCGATATCTACCATCAACGACCGATAACGCTGATGATTATCACATTTTTTTTCTTAGAGGAAACGGGAAAAACAATACCCTGATTAAATATCCGCGAAAGTAATCTGATGATTACGGAGCGTCTATCGATTAAAACATTGCTTGAATAACACGGATGTACATCTTTATCGCACGATAAGCGATGCCATGATTAAATGTATGATTTTCGTAAGAGATATTTTAAACAAAAATATTTAATTTAGAGCATTTTATTTATATTGTACAGTTTTACCGACAAAACTGAATCAATCCAGTTAGAACATATTACGAAGCATTACTATTGTTATTGAATTATTATTTAACTCGCCAAGGTAAAAAAATATTTGTATCTCATATTTTTTAGAATTTGTTACATTTAAAAACATTTATAAAAAACTTTTAAATTTGTCAGATATTTAAATTTTTTTCAAAAATTGTAGAACAAAAAATCTTAAAAGTTTTGAATATTTAAAAATTTTCACATACAAAGAATATTCTGAAAAAGTTAGTGATGAATATAGCTTGTTATTGTAAACACAATATAATTAATTAAAAGACAAGCCAAAGACGAGCACTCATTAGATCTATATTTAATTATTTATTATTTCAAATATAATTTCGCGATACTAGTTTCGACCTCACTGGGTCTTTTTCGATCGTCTAAATTAACCTATTAACATATAAACAACGCATTGAGTATAAATAAATGGTAAATAAATTAATATGAGTTAGATCATTACAATGTACAAATAATAATAAAAAACGAAGTCAGATATTATAAATTTTAAATTAAACGCAGTCATTATAGATTCTTATCGTCCTGAATGAAATGCGTACCAAAAAAGTAAATTGTTGGATGATTCCTGTCAAATAGGGTATACCAAAATTTCAGCATGACGTTAAATTCATGTTAGCATATGTATATAAATTTGTCGAACAAAAGTTTGCTCAAGAATGCCGTTACGTCTATTAATAATACATATTGTTGTAGCTATTGAACTAGAACTCTTTTCTATTATATAAAAATGTACATATAAATTGTTGTAGCTATTTAACTAGAACTATTTTTATATAAAATAAATAACACAATTTCAGAACTTTGGTAATTACAGTATAAAAATTTACATGCTTGTATTAGAGATGATATTAAGCCTATTTAATATGAGATGTATTTTGGTTAGTGTTTTATAACGTATTGACTAAAACAGAATCCTTCGATCTTGTCAAGTACTAATTAATGTTAATTGCGTCTATTATAGACCATTTCAAAACAACATTGCTAGTTAAAACCTACCGTTAGAGAGTCTTTCTAGCAAATTGAAATAAACGTCATCTAAAAGAGCACTGTGACTTCAATCGCATTAATTCTATTTTTTTGGGACTTAATGTGAATCGTCTCAGATGTTAGTCTTTTATAATAATTTGGTTTGTAGTTAAGAATTATAACATTGTCCCAATCATACGTATGATTAAATTTTAACATGTAATTTGTATATGATGACCGAATGTTTTGAAATGTCTAGATTCATGTTTTTTCTATGTTCAATGACCCATATTCTCATTTGTTTCTTTGTCTGACCTACATATGAATTTCGCAGTCTCCACACTGTATTTCATATACAACGTTATTGTTCGATTCTTGATCAGTCTCATCTTTATGTCTTTTTAAATTCTAAAAAAGATAAACTCTTGCAATATTCCTGATGAGAATACCATTTTACGCGTGTAAAAAAATTAGAGCAATTTTCTAAAAAATTATAAAATTCTGAAAAATTCTGATATTTATATAAATAAAAATTCTAAGAAGAATTTTCACCAGAATATGTAAAAACCTAGTTCAAATAATTGTATAAAAGGCAGTTTGTCGCAAAAATTGAGCAGCGTTAATACAAAAATTTTTGTTATTCTGTTTTTTATTTGATCGTCACTTTCGTACTTGTCATTTCAATGAAATTTTGCCGGTATAATAATTATAGTCTTTATAGTATAAGCTTTGACTATTTTCAAAACACCTCCATATTTCCTATGTCGGATCTACATCTCTTTTAATAATCTCAAATGCTTTCTTCTAATGATTTTTTGCAACTACTTATGTTTTTTTTTTAGATTTCTTTTTACACTTTTTAGAAAGGCGAATATCGAATGTATCGTTTTATTATTCTGGGTTTTCTCCGTCGGATGAATCTTTTATATTTTTTGTACTTGTCATAGATTCTATTTTACGATTCAATTGATGACATTT
>NW_012087386.1:0-885 GCF_000956235.1 Wasmannia auropunctata | reverse complement strand
GTTCCGTAAAGTGCATGATGTATTATTTCATCCTTGTTTAACATTCGGTAAACAACAAAGATAAAACGGTACATTACGCTCATTATGCGCTTTATGGTCAGTCATTATATCCTTGTCAACAAGGATGAACAAGGATATAAATGGGACACTCAAATGATGTTTAATTTTATTAACAATTAAATATGAAACAAGGTAAATTTTTTACATTTCATTTTACAAATTTAAAAGTTTAGCAAAAAGTAGTGAGATCCCTAACAAAAACCCTTTGTAAAAAAAGAATAAATCTACGCCAACTATGTAAAAAAAGTATCGTACGTTACATCTTTCCTAAACCAAAAATATGTATTTTCTGTAATATTTTATTTTACAAATTTTAATGTTTATCAAAAAGTAGTGAGATCCTACCAAAACTTTAAAAAAAAAAAGAAAAAGGTTATGCCAAGTATATAAAAAAGTATTCTACATTATATTTTTCCTAAACCAAAATTATTATTTTTAAAAATAAAAATTGTCCAAAAACAAAAATGAGATCATACAAGTTGCCAAGTATTTGATTAGACATAAAAACAAAAATATTTTTTTAATAAATCGTTTAACCATCCAAAGGTATATGCAGCAAAAGTTTAATGCCATTGTCTTTCCAAATATTTTTAAGTTTCATAAAACAGGCTTAAGGCAATGCTGGAAGATCGGAAAATTTTGTACGAGGTCCATAAAGTAGACTCTTCAGTGGCAGATATCTCTAAATGAACTTCTTACAATATCTTCTGGTCTCACTCAAACACGTGGAATGTCCTTATTTAACTAATTGAAGTGCCATTTCTTGCAAAATCCGGCACTTACTGCCAGACTCAATTTTTGCTGTCTTTACTTTAGCCGAGCGTA
>NW_012087385.1:0-456 GCF_000956235.1 Wasmannia auropunctata | reverse complement strand
GCGAGAAAAGTGCGCACGACTGATGCATGCGCGTGCAGATACGCTGCATTTACACATGACCTGCACCGGAAAAAGATCTACGCGACACGTAAACGTAATACGGTGTATCATCGGGAAAAATGTATGAAATCGATATGCGTCCGGGGTCGATTGTTTCAGATCGAGCAATAAATATCCGCGAGCTTGAGATGTCGCGTCGTAGTACGCTTCTTCGAGAAACTTTGGATCATCGGGATAGACTTGCCGCGCGAGATGTCGAATTTGCGCACGATCGCGTGGATTTTTGAAAACTGCGATGTAATTAGCGTTAAGAGATATGTCCCGTTGCCCACGTCCTTGATGAAAAAGATTTTGCGAGATAAGAATCACACTTAGATTCTTATGGTGGCTTTCCTTGGTAAAAAGATCCACAATCGTCTCGCCCGACGACGATTCTCTCATGAGATCGTCGATTAT
>NW_012087384.1:0-421 GCF_000956235.1 Wasmannia auropunctata | reverse complement strand
GTCTCACCGGCTCCAAGCAACAAGGACTCCAAGGACGAGAGACTACCGAGGCATACTCAGAGCGAGACGGGAGCTCAGGTCACGTAATTACTCTTTCTTTTTCTTCCATCACTTTCTCCCTTACTACGGTTCTCTTTTACAGAGTTTTCGGAGCGAGCCGACGGCCCTGCCAGGAGGCCCCGATAGTACGAGGGCGCAGGAGAGCTTACACTAGGGCTCGCTCCACGTATCGAGGGCCAGAAACCCTCCCAGCAAGTCGACTTTGAAACTTCGCGCCCGTTATTACGGGGCCCGCGACTGACGCTACCCTCCTGCGGCGCAGGGAGTCGCGAAAGAGGGACTCACGTGACAGGAAGAGATAGCGGAAACCGGCAGATGGCCCCGCTACCAACGTGCTCCCGACTGAGTCGACAAGGCACAC
>NW_012087383.1:0-401 GCF_000956235.1 Wasmannia auropunctata | reverse complement strand
CTTCCGATCTAGAAAACATTTATATATATATTTGGTATATAGTTTTTTGACTTTGACAGATATCACTCATTATCTTCACTACTGATTTCCGATTCGCAATTGATGCAAATAAATTTTACTGCATCACCTTTTACGCAAGCAGTATGAGCCCACCCTTTGCATGCAATGCACTGGACCCACTCCTGACCAGGTCTCGATAAGTTGTAGCTCTTAGCACATATTATACAGAAGCATTCGTCTTCAGAGCTCGATGATGTTTCGGCTACCTCTTTTTTAGATTTTGATGCCATTTTAGTCTTTTTATTTTTATCTTTATTAAAAGATAATGATTTTTTTACTTTCTGTAGTTTTGCCTCTTTTTTTTCATTTCTTATATTTGCCTCTAGTTCTAACTGGTTTTT
>NW_012087382.1:0-404 GCF_000956235.1 Wasmannia auropunctata | reverse complement strand
TAAATCTAAGTTGCCTCAATCTATGGAGTTGTGCGTCGGGAATCGGAGATAGCTCGGATATTATATAAATTTGGCTCGCTCACGCGGGCCTGGCGCCCAAACCCCGCTTACATCCGCGGAGACGATTACTGTAACATCTGAATTACTTGTATCTCCGATCGGGACGCGAAATTCTGCTCGACCCGGACGTGCGAACTCTCGACAGTATTGCCTCGCACCTACGCGTGCGGTCGCAATATATATGGCAAGTATTTATTTTTAATTCTTTTATTAAAAAAATGTGAATGTTTCTCGATTGTATATATATTGTTACGCCCGTGTCTACGCCCGCGTCGTTCGATGTACCAGCGAGCCGGTCCAGCTGTCGAATGTTTCCTTGACGACGCGCTGTCGCCTGTCAAACG
>NW_012087381.1:0-627 GCF_000956235.1 Wasmannia auropunctata | reverse complement strand
TTATAAAATATCAATGAATAAAAGTAAGATAAGAGAAATGGTATTAATTTTAAAAATAATGAGAGTTACAGGAACTGTTCGAAGTGGCCACCATCGCACTCAATACACAATTGGGCGCATCGAAGAAGATTTGTTGTAGCGCTAATAATCATATTAGGCGATAAAGTGGCAATGGGTTCTATTATTTTGTCTTCTAATTTTTCGAGATCACCAATCGGTTCTTGGTAAACATTGTTTTAAGTAACCCCATAAAAAAAATGTCCATAGGATTTAGATGCGGTGATCGGGCAGGCCAATTTCTAGAACCACCGTGAGTAGCTAGTAAAGGCCGGTTCTAATCCATGGGGCTATGAGGGGGGGTGAGGGGCAGGGGGGTCCGCGGGGGTCAGCGGGGAGGGGGTCCGCGGGGAGGGGAAACCGCTCAGAACGTTCACGGTCTGATGCGGGGTCCGCGGGGAGGGGAAGCCGCGGAAAGCCGCTCGATCAGCTGGCCTGACCGCGGGGTGCGGGATGCGCGGGGACGGGGAACCGCGTTGTGGGTGCGGGATGCGCGGGACGGGGGAACCGCGTTGTGGGTGCGGGGTCCGCGGGGAAAGAGGGAACCGCGTCGTAGACGCGGGATCCGCG
>NW_012087380.1:0-403 GCF_000956235.1 Wasmannia auropunctata | reverse complement strand
GGAAGCGATTTTATGTAAAGATTAACTATTTATATTTTTTTTATCTTAATAAATCATTAATGCCATATCAATAAGATCCGAACACTTATTCTTGCAAAGCTCCTTCGGTTCGGCGGTAGCGCGCCTGCCTAGTAATCGCGAGATCGCTGCGTTTCGGTTCGAGTCCCAGAAGATTTTTTTTTTTTAATGAAAATTTGTAATTCTTACAAAAAAATATAACAAATCACACGGATTTATACATTTTGTCCATTTACTTTCCATAAGAAAAACGTACAAACATTTTCCCTTATTTATTTTACTCACCGTAAAAATAAAATTTCTACATTTAGAAATGTTAGAATATTATGAGTAATTTGATGTAGGGCAAATTGGTCATAATATTCTTACACTTCTAAATGTAGAA
>NW_012087379.1:0-379 GCF_000956235.1 Wasmannia auropunctata | reverse complement strand
CGTGTGCTCTTCCGATCTACGTTAATACAACTTGGATTTTGATTGTTTAATTTGATACAATAGTTTTTTTCGGGGTATATTAATTACAAAATAATTTTGCGTGATTGTTATATATTGAAGATAATGCCACTTAGGTTTTTTTTATAATTTAACAACAGTTTTGTTTCGAATTCATATAAATATATTTAAGATGATGCAAAGGTCTCATTTTTTTTCAATCTGATACAATTTTTTTCGAGGTAAAAACGTTAAAAAATATACTTGGCGGTTTTTTTACATTTTTAATGTCTATTTTCCACGGATTTCACTAATTTTTGCTAAGTCTTTGTTTCATTAATAATAAAATGATTTTACGTGGTCGTGTTATACATTAAAGATA
>NW_012087378.1:0-357 GCF_000956235.1 Wasmannia auropunctata | reverse complement strand
CATTATTAAGGCGAATATATATTAAGTTCAAACGATATGAGTTTTATCAGTACGGGATTGTCTAATGATTATAGAATCAGCAAATAAAAATATAAGTCTGGTGAAATCGGTACACAGACAAATTTTAAAACAAACAGTTATAACAATATAACTTTGCTACATTATAATTGTTTATTTTAAAATTTGACACTGTAACGATTTCATATTCATTTCTTTATTCATATATTTTTTCGTTTACTTAATAATCATTTGACAATACTGACAATTTAGCTTTGGATTTAATAAATTGCTCATTGTTGGCCTTTATTTGTTTTATCTTTTTGTAATATTAATCAATTTTACATTTAAATACAATAT